>NC_092702.1:9749527-9852027 GCF_964275005.1 Diadema setosum
TGAACTTTTGCATTGACTTCTACGAATTACTGAGTATCATTTTGCATGTCGACCCAAGTACGGTTTACTTTGTCTACTTTGCCCCATTGTGAGAAAGGGTGTAGTGTAGTTTTTTAGGGTAAACATAATACTGTACATGTATGGAAACTGTGGATTTTAGTTTAACCCTATTCTCAGGGGGGGGGGGGGGGCATTTTGGCCCCCCCCTTGATGTTTCGCGTGATTATTCCACAACGTGTGATGCTCTCGCAGCGACATTTTATGACTTTTTTCTTTCAAGTATTGCGCAACTTTTGAGACCAAATTTGTTGCTCCCGGGCATACCATTTTGAAGCCACGCCCCTTTGAAAAAAAATTCGTCGACCTCAAAATTGCTCAAAAACATGATTTTGTGTACAAATCCAATGTAAATTGTGTTTTTGCAATTAATTCATATAAAAATAAATATTTTTACTTTCAATGGCTGATAATGATTTATTTTAGCCTGATTATGCTTTAAAAAGTTTCTGCAACAAATTTTGATGGAAAAAAACAAAAAACAAAAAAGTAAAAAAACAAAGAAATACAGAAGAAATTCAATAAATAAGAAAATGCATAAGAAATAATAATGAAGCTGAATTTTTGCTTCAATATTATTGTTGAGGATATTCAAAATAATATGTTCACCAAAATTAGACGTCTTGGAGCTTTATTTTTTGATTTATAGGCAAAAAATTATTTTGCATAAATTAGCATGAATTAATATAAAATACATAAATTAAAATTTGAAAAATCTAACTATACAGTCTTGTAGATTACATTGGCCTCTACCTTAGTGCAAATTTTTGCGAGGATTGCGTGATCCATGACCGAGATCTGAAGGGGGGGGGCCAAAAAGGCCCCCCGTAAGTTCCAAGTCCCTCAAAAAAAACCCCGGTGGGATTAGGATTAATTATGAATTCACACCTTCACACAACTAAATCCAAAAAGAGATATGAATTTTTAGTGTGGTCAATGGTGATTGCTCCGCTTTGGAAATATAATCAACCTGTAGCTGGCCATTAGAAACACTTGTTTCATTTTTGATAAACTTCTGTACCTCTGGAAATGGCAAACTACACTATTACCTTTGTTTGTTTGTTTGTTTTTTGAAATTCTTTAATCATCACGAGTGCTGTCTGATGACAATTTGTGCTGTCATGAGAAGAAAACCATGAAGACCATGATCAGGTCTGTAACTCAAGCACTAGCATAGGAGGAAAAAAGCCTTTTTGTGTTTCACCCATTCATTTGCTTTACAGTCTGAACTCTCTTATCTCTGATAGCCCAGATAAGCAATTTGGCCAAATTTGAAAGAAATAATATTCATGTACATAGTATGTACATGACATGTAGCTGACGACCCAGCGGTAGCTGGGTAGGTAATGTATACACTGATATAGTGGTGAAAGCCACTTTATAGAATCATAGTCCTTTTTTGACTGAAATTAAACATTTTTATGTAAAATTCAAAACATGTTTGATACAAGCTGTATTGGCATCTGTTGAAAGAAGCAAAATAAAGTCTATAAAAATTGTACGCTTTGGAGGCATAGCGATATGAAAATGACATGCTTTGATGACAAAAAAAAAAAAAGGCAGTTAAAAGTGAATAACTCTATGCAGTACATTTACATGCAGTCCGGATGATAGAGAAGTCTGGATGAGAGACGGCTGGATAATCGAGGTCAGACTGTATTGCTGAACTCCCAACACAATAACTCTGTATCTCGGGGTAAAAGAAAAGAAATCTAAAACACAAAATCTTACTGAAACGAGCATGTTTCATGAAAGGACAAGTATCATCAAACATCGGGAGACATAGCAGCTTCTCTCGAGGCAAGATAACAGATACTCATGTGGATTCTTATTATACTGGAGCTATGATAACTTGCAGAAATAATTGTTAATAGACTTACATATTATGCCATAACAAGCTCAATATACTTGTGATAAGTAGGCATTACAAGTCATTGTAGGCAACATTTTCCAGGGAGGGGGAAGGGTTTTGTGTAGCCAGTAGCATGATAAGCATCCACTTAAGGCTAGACCAGTGGCTGAATAGATAAAGAAATTGTGTAGGTTTATTACAACGAACAAAACATCAAATCTGTGCAACACAAGCCAAATGGCATGGATTTTGAGCTAGTCAAAAGGGATGGTATAGTATTGATTGAGGTGAAGATTCAGCCTATAACTTTTTTGTGAGATACTTAGAAACTGCTATAGGAAATTGTACAGAGCATACAATTCTAAGACAATTCTAAACAAAGTGATCTTAATAAAAGGTGGGTCTATTAGGATCACTTTATTTTGGACATCTTGACCATTTCACAACCAATTTTCATCAAATAAACTTTGAATTTCTCTTAGAATTATATGCTCTTTCATATTTCATGAGAGGTTTCTCATTAATTATCTCAACAACAAAAAATCATCATCAAAGAATGTCGGAAACCTGAAGCCCCATCTCATTTGAAACTGTACCATCCCTCCAACAAGTCAGAGATACTGTTGGATAAAACAAAAACAAAGCAGACAGACCAGGTATTATTCATCATACATGTACAAGTCACAGTAATCAGTGTCGGTGCCTTAGATATACACGCCTGTAATTTAAAACATTTGTATAAAGTCTCTTCTGCTTGAACACCCCCTAGGTTATGATAAAAAGAGTAAATACCAGGTAAAACCTGTTGAATAATAAATGGTCCCTAAGGCCTAATTTATTCATTGAGTGGATTTGCACTCTTCAAAAAAATTGGTTGGTGTCTCATTCTCTGGGATTTTCCCCTCAACAACAAATCAAGATGGATTTGAGATGGTGAGTTTTGTTCAGCTTTTGACATCTGTAATGCATCCAAAGGCAGCATCTCTTTTCCCTTCTCTTGGAGAGACCTTCACCTTCAATTTTCCCTCCTGCTTTGTTATTCATTTCAATATACACTGTACTTATCTGTGGATAAATAGAAAACATGCAGTCTATTGTTTAGTATGACAGGTAGTGCCCCTGGTTGGTTGAGCTGTTATTGATTCTGCACAGTAGTCTACCATGCATTGTTGACATGAAAAACATGTTGGCAAATCAATCTCATCTTTTGTGTTTGTTTTTTAACACAGGTTTGGATGAATCCCATCTGTCTTAGAAAGTATTTGTGTTGGCAAAATGATTTTGACTTGTATCATGTAACCCATCACCATTTTGGCATGGAAAGATAATATAAATTGTACTGCAAGTTTCATCTAGGGAGCCATTGGCCCGAATTCATGAAGGTGGTACAATGGAGCGCAAAATGTCGCATGGCTTATTTCGTTATGAAATCAGTCCTTTCTTCATTGTTGACGAAATAATCATTTCGTTGTTGTAACCCTAACCCTAAGTCCTTGGAGAAAATAAGACCAGAGCACCTATCACAGGAACAAATGTTGTCTCACCATAGCAACAACAATTTTGAATTTGTACATTGCACCAGAGTGGAGAGATTGAGAGTCATGCAACCTTCCTTCTGCATTGAGTCCAGAAAAATTATAGTTGGAAATTAGAAGAAAAAGGGTCAATCCAAACATCCAATGGGTATCTTATGAAGGCATACACCATGCAAACTACATAGTACAGTAGTACTGGCACTAAGAGAAATACCATAACCACACAAAAACAATACTCATGACACAAACATACTTTGTATGCACACAATGACATGCTACTGTAAAATGAGGAATGTTTGCGTGCATTTTAATTTCGCGAGTCGAGATTCACAAAATTGAAATGCACACAAAAGTTCTTGTCTACACTCTATGCATTGAATGCAAGTGGCAATTTGCGAAAAATTCATGCCGCGAAAAAGGCCATCGGCTCCAATTTGCAAAAATTTCATGCCGTGAACATATGTTTTACAGTAATTACTGCTTTTAAACAGTCAGATATAATTGTACATAGACCAAGTACAGGTACCCTGGTACTAAAATTGTTTCTGGTACACAATGTACATGTACAGCATATCCTAAACCAATCTGTTTTTATACATGAAGGTTTGAGTAATTACCATCAATTTCAATTTTATTAGAATTCATTTTACTTTGTTTTCCTACCACCTGACTTTGTGATCTATAAACACAGAAAAACTTGACACAACAAACACTAGCTGATATTTGTAATGTCCCGATTTTTCTTCCATATGAGTCAAGGTACAATGTATTACACTACGTACATCTATACCAAAATCAGCTATAATGAATGAAATGCAATAAGCTGAATCTTGTAACTTCAAAAAAGACCATAATTAATTAAACCTGTTATAGCAAGAAATTTCCACTGCCTACATGACCACAAAAAAAAAGGTCCAAGAGTCTACATGTTTGGTGCATTATCCCCTCAGCGATATTGCTATAAAGGATGTATTCTCTATGCAGTGCTCATGCTAATCTATATACATTGTATGACCCACAGAAATCTTGCAGTAAACATGTCTATGTTTGAACCTGATTCAACCTCAGACCATCTCTCTTTGTGCATTGATCATACCATATACTGTATGCTACAAGTAGTGCATGCTCAAACAGTTGCAGCAATACTGTATATATTGGACACAACTGGTAATACAGGTATGTATAGTACCAACGAGTGCATTACTTTATGGTAACGGTTGTCTCTGTGAGCGTTACTACATCCACAGTATAAAAAACAAACAAACCAAACAAACATACTTGCATCCAGGAAAAAAATGAAGACTGGTATTTTATTAGCGAAGCAATTTAAAACATATTTTACATTTGGAGTGTCAGTCTGACATAATATCATCTATGGTCTGATACATATAACAGTACGATATTAACATACAATGTATTAACATAGCAACATGAACTAGAATTATCACTGAAGGTGATTAATACCCCGCCCCTAGTGTTGCTTTATAGTATGTGATGTCAAGAGGGCAATGATGTTAATACCACGTTTGTGCATTTGTCGAATTGGAAACAGAGCAATTTTAGTTTACTGTACAATTACAGAGTTGACACTGAGTATAAAACTTACAGCAAATGGAAACATGCTTTCCCCCAGCATCACTACACTTAAAGACCATCATACACACCAAATTTGACCTTCATAGCTTGACTGGTTTATTTTGCTACAAAAATGAGTGGTTACCATGGCAACACATTTTCCTTTAAACTAACACATTGGTGTCTTGCAAAACTACACTTCTAGATCATGATACATACTAAATTTGACTTTTATTGCTTGAATGATGGAAAAGTTATTCGATCTGCAAGGTTTTGGTAAAATTGTGGTTACCATGGCAACGGTTTGTGTGACAAACACAAAAATTATGTGTTCCACATCTATACCTCGGGGCCATAATGCCTACCAAATTTGGTTTCAAGTGCTTGAAAACTGTGGAAGAAGTTCACTCCACAGGATTAAAAAAAAAAAAAAATGCTGTTACCATGGCAACGCATTGTCTGATACAAATACAAAGGACATTTTGCAAAACTACACTTAAAGAGCATCATACACACCAAATTTCACCTTCATAGATTAAATGGTTCAATTAGATACAAAAATGAGTGGTTACCATGGCAACACATTTTTCTTATATTTACACATTGGTGTCTTGCATAACTACACCTCTCGATCATCATACATACTAAATTTGACCTTAATTGCTTGAATGACGTGGAAGTTATTCAATCCACAAGGTTTTGGTAAAATTATGGTTACCATGGCAACGCATTGTCCAACAAACACAAAAAACACGTCTAGCACATCTATACAATGTACCTCAATATCATCATTTACCCTAAGTTTCATTTAAATTGCTTCAAAACTGTAGGAGGAGTTCGCGACGTAAGATTTTGCAACAGACCGACCAACCGACCACCCGCCCGCCAGACCAACATCGCTGTGATTCCTATATACCCCTCACATGTGTGGCGGGGGTATAATAAAAAATATAAGAAAAATTAACACAGCACGACATTCACGCTATGAGTATGTGCTTTACGAAGATAACAAAATATCAGCTTTTACAGTGAAAACGAAGTCCTGGTAAGGTCTTGAAAACCCGTCTGGCACCATTTCATATTTGCTTGCAATATATCGAAAGAGTCTACAAAGAAACTTACCTGGCTGACGCGGTTTGCCGGAATGATGAGTCGTTTTGGAGTATTTTGAGAAAAATAATAAAAGTCGGAAAACCGACTTTTATTCCAGAAGGCTCCAGACTAACTTGGTCGCAGGGAGAACTCGACCCTATTTCAGACAATTTACACGCAGTTCATGATTCTATTGTATAATACCAAATGAGGCCTAACTGAACAGATAGGAAAGTGTGTGCTAATCCTGTACAAAACAAATGGACAGCACGCGGTCCTCAAGCCTATACGCACATCACCTCAGTTGCTGAGACAGATGCGCGGTCTTTGAAGTTTTTGTTGTTGTTTATCAAGCGTCTTTGATTGTTTTTAGAGGTGCTTGATAGGCGCACACTAATTTTGCATGCGCGCCAAAGAGGTTTTTGATGCGCGCGTTGTAACAACTCGGATCATTACTGCGAGTAGCCAGAACGCGAAGCGCTACAATGTAGTTCATACAGGCCGCTCCCATAGTACAACACTGAACAATCCAGAGGGACAACCAATACTCAGCCCGCCGTCAAAGCGAGGCCGGGTTAAACCCAAGTCCGAGTTTAGTCTGACCCCGTTCAGATAAGTTCCGAGACTGAACCTTTTTGGTTTATATTTCACATTTTCATCGTTACCCATCGAATATCTTGTTATTACAGCTTTATTCCGCACATTTCCTAGGCATATATTCACATTTGGGAGCGAAATTTGACAACTTTTGCAGGCGTACCAGAACTTTGTTTGCGCTTTAAACAAGGATGTGTCTTGGTCCCGCCCTTCCCCTATAGTAGACCTAGTACCCTGGACTATTTTAACATGACACATTTAAAATTCACAATGTGGAACCATCCAATAAAATTATGGTGTGACCTAAACTCAACTGCACAGTAAGATGGGGTGGGCAGTCAATTGGTACTTCTTGGTGGCTGAAATGTTTGGTATGGTGATCCATATAGATAGATGAGGCATGCTCAATTATTGATGTAGGTCTACACGTGTATCTACGGTTGCATTTGATACTCGTACAAGCATACACACATCCACCTGAACACTGCCTACTTGAATGACAATCCCCTTTTATCTCCCCCCCCCCCCCCCCTTAAATTCCAAACAAACTACAAAATACATTTAACATGCGCAACCCATCCCGGGAAATGATACCATATTTAAAGGAGATAAGTGCTGAACAAATTAGAGTCTAAAAACTTTGATCTAAATAAAATGGCAGAAGAGCACACAAAACACTTTTGCGGGTGGAAGACTATAGCTTTAACCAAGTCTTCCCATTACCAACATGCATTTGATAAATGTGTCATATATGATCAGCTGCTGTCAGTTTGGTATCTGATAAGAGGTAAGCCTGCTCTCAAGTAATCAGGTGCCTTTGTCACAAGATGACTGTCAGACAATCATTAGGCTGGGATGCATGTCACCTGCGTAGAAGCTGCAAAACATGGTACAGATACTTTATACACCGAACATTTCATGAGATTTTTATTTTCGCGAATTTCGCAAGTCAGGTGCTATTCTCAAAATTAAAGACACAAGAAAATATTTGCCTCTGATCCCGATATGAATGTGACGTACACGTATACATTTCTCCATTTACTACACGACTCCATGATCGTGAATTTAACCACTCGCTAAATATATGGCGTATACAGTATGGGGTATACAGTGTATGAGCATGTTTTCACATAAAAGTGCCAAGGTTCCCCCTTAAAATGGAAATATATGTGTTTGCACCAAATCATTGAATAATTTCCCTGAAGCACCCAAAGTAACTATTTTGTTAGTTGTGGGTATGTGTAAGAGGAATACGTAACGACACAGATCAACTGCTTACAGCTATTTCACAATTACCCATACAGTATGCTGCGTACTGCATAACAATACAAAGAAGCATTTCTGTGTGTGTGTGTGAATACACACACATCAAGCCGAGGGAACCTCTTGAATATTTTCCTAGTGGGAGCTCCAGTCAGTAATTGCTGAATACTGCCATCTTGTGGTCACATTATGTTTTCTTCCAGTGTTGAGATGTTGGAAATATGAACATGTACAATGTAATTAGCAATCACATCTTGTTTGTAAATGTACACTCCCTTCCAAACATTATTCCACTGTCATATCCTAATAGATATATTTTGATTATTCTATTCATTTGTCTGCACTGTGGCAGACTTCCATGGAATAGATATCTTCTCAAATTGTCTTCTCATCAACACTGAAAATGATCTGGTCCATTGTCCATTCTGCATCTGCTGCTAAAATCTCCAACTGATGGCTTGGAATCTGGGGGATTGGCTGCCTTATGGCTGACCTCCAAATGCTGAAAATCACCTCGATAATGTTTTCACCATCAGGTCCTTACATCCAGTCTGCATCTGCTGATGAAGATGATTTGGCAACACTATGGCTGACCATTAACCAGTGGAACTCATCATGAAAATGTCTCTTCATCATCATTGAAATTGATCAGGTCCTTGTCCAGTCTGCATCCACTGATGAAATCTCCCAGTGATGGCTTCGGATCTGGGTGTTTCTCATAGAGACGTACAATGGCAGACTGGCATGCCTCTCTCCACATGTCAATCAGTTCTTGCAGTGCATTCAGATCATTCTGCAAGAGGGAGAACATGCACCATAGCATACATACATGGCAACAAGTAAACAAGGAATCCCAAATCTTTATCACTGTATCATAACTTCACAAAACCACAAGAAGTTTGCATTGACAGGTGTGTGCAATGGCCTCATATCAATTTAACCTAAAATTACATGGCTACAACAGTCTATCAATCATGTGTACCGGTATAAAGGTACATGTAACTGAGCACTGTGTGGTGCATGAAAACAATTCCTTTCTACCCTAATGGTTTTGAAATTTTCACCCAATGAGCTTTCTTACAGAGACTACAACTGTATGCCATGGTAAAATGCTTTGAATCCCCTAGATGTCTTCACCAATTGTCAGGGTAAAATAGGTCATATCAATCTTGGCATTATACAAAGTGTATACATGTAACTACACAGCACAATTTTTGATCAAACAAGTAAAATCAGCTACAAAAGGCTTCCTTGTTCTTATATCTCACATAATAGTCACAATATTCCATTTCTAAGCAAAAGAAAAGAATTGATTTAAGAACAGCAAATCAAATATAACATAGAGTGGTATACATCTGATAATTCTTTCACTCTTGTGGAATCATGATAAAACTCATCTGTGAATTCAGCCTCAGCATTTGAATTAAATTCACCTTTGCTCTGTACATCTTAACCATCCTGAGTTTTCTGCAAATATCTTCCTTCTCTGCAACGCGTCGCTGCAACTCTTTTCGAACACTTATGGCCTGTTTCACAACACTGGAAGATTCCATCTGAGCATCGCCTTCGGGTTGTTCCATGCTTGGCATGATGGTACGATCATGAATTTCAGATGACTCGTCCATTATGGCAGGATGGGAGGAATTTCTGTAACAATGTTAAGCAAGGGTGCTGCTAGTATTAGTACATTTCACAATCATATCTATGGATGGCATCTATTTGTCAAACAGAAGTAGGCCCTACATTGAATATATTAAGTAGACTAAATCTTATTCAAATATGCCAGAATCATACGTTAGAATTACATTAAACCTTAATCATTTTCTCCTGTCATTTTGTGTCACTGAGAAAATCGATGCCATGCACATTCCTACTCCAAAAAGCAATAAGTTTATTATAAACATGGCTTTTGTCTTGTTTTAATCTCCCTCCATCAAACCTCAAAGATCAGTCAAAACTTAAAACATGCTGTCGGTAAAATTTATATCACAGTTTCTGCTTCCTCTAGCTCACTTGTCATCTCATTCCTCCTATCACTGTCCTATCTCATTGTCACAGTCTAAACCGGGAAACAATTTCTGTGCCACAGCTAGAAAAATCAATAGCCGCTGCTAATTGTTTAACCCGTTGAGGACAAGTCCAGAGTAAACAGAGTATACAGTCAAACCTGTCTATAGCGGCCACCCAAGGGAGACGAAAAACATGGCCGTTATAACCACATAGACAGGTGACCGCTATAGAATGGTTATCTGACTTTTGTGTGCAATGCCTACAAGTACGTATCGGGTATCATCATTGTATACATCTATAAGTGCTATTGTTGCATGTCCTTGTATGTGTATACGTATCCACATGTGTATTTCATGCATTAGCTTTACACTACGGTAGTGCATTATTATGACTGAATGTGTAATGCCTGCAGCGGTGGCAATCACTGAACATTGCCCATGAATGACTGGCACGGCAAGAAAGCAGAAAATGCATGCTGAATTATCGGCTCGGCTACAGCTCCATGTGTCGATCATGTGCATGGTCTGTGGCCACTATAGACAGGTTAAAATCTACCGCGGGAAACAAAATTTGTGGCTGCTGTGGCCGCGAGACAGGTGGCTGCCATACACATGCAGGGTCTTTACCAACAAGGCTTTCCTCTCCTAGGGGAAATTTTCAGTGGCTGCATGTGGCAGGTGGCTGCTATAGACAGGTGGCCGCTTGGGCAGGTTTGACTATTAAATGACCGAAGATCGGTCTGTATGTATCTCATCTGGTCGTCGGGGATATGTTCTGCGGAGACTGCGTCTGGCCAGGGTCAGGGAGGTGTGAGAGAGAGGTCTCTCTCACACCTCCCTGGTCTGGCTTCACTGAATCCCCTCCAGTCCTATAACTACGGAGGAGAGCGATAACGTCAAAAAATAAAAGACTCCTCCGGACAGACGGATCTTTCTGTCTAGGTTTGACTGTACTTGAACAGGTGTCTATTGAATTTAATATTGGCAAGATGGGAAATGTGTGTTCAGTTAACTAGTTGTAGCAAAATCAGCCCATCCTCAACGGGTTAATAGCAATTTTTATATATTATAACTGCAACAAGTTATAATTTCTTATTTCTTAAGTTACTTAGCCACTCAATTCACAATCATAAAATGCACTGTAAATTATATTTAGTTTAACATGAAATTTACCTAATCTAATAAATCCAAACATAAGAGATTCATTAATCATAAATGTCAATGCAACAAGTTTTCACATGTAAATTAACAGACATCATGATCAGTTGCAGAAGTCACCTAGTACGTCATACAGCTGCACTGACGGCTGAAGATCAAATGTTACTTGTAGCTTAGCTTCATCCAGTCCTTGATACCTTGGGCTATGGAATTGGAAGTCTGTTCTGTCAGTTCACACCATTGCACCATGGTCCATAACCAATATCCCTGTTTAATGCTCGCAAGCGTGTATGTAGCGCGTACGACGTCACACACAGGTGTCACATACACAGCAAAGCACAGTTTCCCAATCTCCCTCTTCTAAAACTAGAATTCAAGATAATATGGTGGTTTCATGTGGATTTGTATAAACAATTTAAATGGTGTCGAAAGCAATGGATAATTGATAATAACTTGAAGGGTTGACCAGATCCTGCCTGTACGAAAGACAAAACTGTGTTATTCTTGCCATTAGTTTACAAATTTGCCGCGTCTGTGAACGAGGATCGCATATCGCATAAAGGGTGATTCCCGCGAGATGACGTCACCTAAAAAAAAAAATTGTCTGGGCATACATACATGTACATATGCACCACACACACACACACGCGTGACGTTGGCTATTAAATACTCATATTTATGAAAATGGCCGAGTATGTAAAGTGTGGCAACCAACGCTGCTTACAAGAACGAAAACAGCTGCGAAAGGAGCTCGACCGAGGCAGGAAAAACCTTACATCTTACATCGGTAAGTATCTACAGACCTCGACGAACATTTTTGTCTGCTTTTCTGTCGTGCACGGCGATGGATTAAGCATGTAATCCCGGGTTTATTAGCAAGCAAGTCTCGCCGGTTTTTGGTAGGGTCAATTACGTGCGCAAGGGCTATCCGATCGCAAGGAAAGCAGGCAATGTTATTTTTGTCTGCTAAAATGCCCCTCGGCTCAGGCGATCCGGTGTGTTCGCTGAAACTCTCGCTCGCGTTTTCATGCGTAGCGCTCGCCTGTATGAATGAGTCAATACGACAATAATACTAGTAGGGCCTATCCCTGTACCTGTAGAACAATGAATTACAGGCAAATGAAGACCCAGCTGTTGTTAACTCTATATTGTAAAACTACTAACTTAGTTATTAACTAACTGTTACTGTTAGTGTTACGCCGGTTAGTACTACTTTAGTATTACTACTAGACCCTAGTAACTTGTTAGTCCATTGGCAATGCCATGATTGGCAAGTTCAGCTTTTAATTGCCAGTTCCATCATTCGAATACCACGGTAGAAGTGTTAACTTTAACGTTACAGTTTCGTGTTGACCCACAACTCAAAAAAAGAAGAAAAAAAGTAGAGACAGAGTTCTACTCCAGACCACTGTCTAGACAACCTTATGTGCTTTCACTTGTAAACTTGATTGTGGTAGAACTAGAAGTATGGAATATCAACCAAGCAGTGCAAGGCACACCAAAGATTTATGCCTTTGCCAACAAATGAAAGAAGTCCCATTCCTGAATTCCTGTAGCTGTTATTTTCTAAACCTCTGCAAAATACACTCGGTATTACTACAATAGAAATGGCCTTGCTTGATACACATCCTGGCCCTCCATGCTTCATCAGGTTCGTGGCAGACAAATTTTTCATACGCCATACAGATCTAGAGCAGATAGCTGTTGCCTGTGCAACTGATGATCGAATTGTGCTTAAAATACAGCTCCATATTGTCCACTATTGTACTGCAGCGGTTAGAAAAGAAGACCGACTGTTGTTCAAGCAGAGAAGTTCAAAGCAAATTTAACTATACACAGCCCAGTCGCCGCTGTACATACGTAGCGCGACAGGGCTGTACCAACGAAGCTCCAAACACGAAGAGGGTCCAACGATAGCATGCGATCGGATTGAATTTTGATACTTTAGATCATTTTTTTGTCACTTCAAACTCATCTGACGAACAAAATGATAATGAAACTTCATATCTATGCTATGAATATTGAAATTTAGATTTGATAACTTACCTAAAATGATGGTTATATGCAGCATGTGTGAACGGTTCACGAACGGTACATCGTCTTTCACGCCAGGCCATTTCCAATATCCGGGAGGTCACATGATCTGAATGCCCTTTCAAAAGGTCGCGCTGTCGACTGTGCTGCTACACCAACACTCAAGCAGCGCATCGCACGCACGCAAAAGATTTCCGCAGAGATCAAGGCGCCATTTTGAATTCTGCAACGATGAACCCTGACGGTGTTAGGGAATCCGCCAGAAAGTATCATTTTTTGGTTCCACGGACTTATCACGAGGGCTCTCAATGGACTTACGAACCTTCTGTAATACAAGCATGCACTTAAGGTGAGTAACGTTTGGTAACGTGTACATTGTTTATAAAGAACGTATAAATTTTCATAAGTTTTGTAGTTGTGTTGTGGTTCCCCACTTTGTAGGTGCCCGCTCGTTGGTCAGACGCTGTATTCGCGTAGCATATTAACAGCGTCTGGTCGGGCTAAAGCAAATTATAATTGAAAACAGTTTCCTGTGTATTGGATTATTATTAACAATATGTGATCTGTGTGTCATACTGATTATTTGGCAAGAGTTCCAAAATGTGCCCTCATGAAAAGAATAGAGGAAAATGATAAATTTTGTAGGTGTAAAGTTGGCTCATACCCAAAATTTGTGAGTTCAAGAGAGGGATACCTGTATGTATGGAATGAAGGTTAGGGATTTAGTCACAATACATGGTACATACATGGTGTGTGCTGTGGTCATTTCAGCTCGATGGTATTATACAGGGTGTTTGTGCTGGCATTTTATACATTCAAAGTCAGCAATGAGGCGCAGTTAATAAACTGTGCCTCATTTTTATGCTTTGCTAATTACTGTACAAGCAATGACCCATTGAATTTAAGGGTATATGTGTATGATTCCCCTCACCCTCAAAAAACAAACAAACAAACAAACGAACTTTTCTGTATTTCTTGTCAAAAACAATTGTTGCATACCACAGTTACAAAGAAATGGGACATCAGCATTACATAATATGTTATTTTAAGTCATTTAAACTTACTTATCAAGGAAATAACTAGCAAAGCTTCCATTTTCAAAATTCAACATTAATGTAGACAGGAGAACATTGTTCAATTCTTAAATTTTACCACATGTTCTTTATTGACTGGAGGTACAGGTAGCAACAGTACAAGTACAGGACAAGTCATATCTTGATCATATCCATAGGCCTATACTGCAAAATAGAGCTGTTTGAGCAGTATGGTTCCAGAGCTTAACAATACATTCTGTTTCATTTTTTTATGATTTGAAAATTCAAGATATTTAAGCAATACAGATACTCGTTACTACTTTTGTGGGGAAAAAAAAAAGCAAAACGATAACCTCATATCATTGTGACTACTTTTGAATTTCTTAAACATGATTATCAAACCAGGCTAAAATACATGTATATTTATCCAATGTAGTTTAAGTCAGAAGCAAATCAAATATTTGAAAACAGTTACTGTGCACAGCCAAGAATTTATTTTAAATTCCCTGCCTAGTGACATTTATACCTTTCAAACAGAATGAAAAAATCTTTTGATTTTTGAATATGCTTAATTTGATAGGCATAGTGTATTAATCCTTAATAAGTACTAAATGCAAACAAAAGGAAACTGACCAGAAGTAAACATCATTTATTAGTGGAAAATTGCAAAGAAAATGGGATTCCATCTGGATTCGAACCCAGGACCTCTGGATGCTAGACTGGCGCTCTACCGACTTAGCTATAGAAAGCCCTAGTACAGTGTTGCTGTTTTTTCCAGAAACCCTTAATTAGCCCTTTTTACACTTGTGTTTCTTAACCCCGGACTTTCTCTGACCCAGGACTATCGTTAGTCCCGTACCAATTTTTTCAGCTTTTTACACTCGCCAATTAGTCCCGTACTATCTCTTGTCCGGGGCTAAGGAGAAAACTGACCTTTTTACACTTGTATTTCTTAGCCCCGGACTTTCCAAACCACATGAATATTCATGATTACGCTGTGTACTGTACACGTACACGCACGCACCGGCAGCACTTGATTACCTCGTTTCTGATTGGTCAGTGAGGGTCGGACTTCGTCTCCGTCGCTTTGCCCAGGATTATTTTTTCGTTCTGTTAACACTCACTTGCTTGGCACCGCAATTGCGGTGCTAACCCTGCTATTTTGCAGGGCCAGATAGTACCGGACTATCGGTGGGGCTAGCCCACTTTGGCAAAAACGAGTGTAAACAGAAAGTGGGCTAAGGATAGTCCCGTACCAACGGTGGGGCTAAGGGGGGGCCTTAGCCCCACCGTTGGTACGGGACTAAGCAAAAATTTACAAGTGTAAAAAGCCCTATTCTTGATGCTTGTGTGGTCGGAAATTATTGGCAGTGTGTGTGTGTGTGTGTGTGTGTGTATGACAAACACACACACTTAAACCTGACATAAACTCTAGGGATTAATCAACTTGGGGGTAAATGCTTGACCATTGTAAGGACATGTAGGTCCATGGTAAGGCTAAGGAGCAGAGACAGTGCTGGGCTGTTGATGACCCAGAGCAGTGTTACTTTATGTAGTCAGAACTGTCCATCTGGATGCCAGAGCCAGCCCAAGAGCAGCTATATAATGACTGAACTACTGTGAGATTGAC
Source organism: Diadema setosum (assembly GCF_964275005.1). Lineage (NCBI taxonomy): Eukaryota > Metazoa > Echinodermata > Echinoidea > Diadematoida > Diadematidae > Diadema > Diadema setosum. Next base: position 9,765,364 of record NC_092702.1, read on the forward strand.
ATATCACAGCAGTCCAAATGCATGCAATCATGTTGTGTATGCCACACATTCACATGGCAACTCAGCTCAGATTTGCCATCCATGATACAACACCAATAGTTACTGAATTAGAGAAAGAAGTGTAAATTGATTATTACTACAGGTTTGTTGACTGTTGATATGTGGTACTGTAAAAGTGGTTATTTTTTTGTGAGTAATTTTTTCTTTTCACTCAGCTGCAGCTGGGGTAAGATGAATTTTGCATGTTTTTAATTCCACGGGATCAAGACATTTATTAGTGGAACATAAAACGTGCAAAAAAATTGTGTGACTTTATTTTCGCGCTCGTTTCTGGTTGCGTGAAATGCGCAAAAAATTTCCACATTGTGAAAATGTCCACTTTTACAGTAATAAAATTTAAATCATATCATTTGGTTTTGATATGCATCAGTTTGTTGTCTGTCTTGTGATCACAAAGAGTGTGCATATAGTTTTCGTCTTCCTCTTCCAATCTGCCCCTCTACCTCTCTGGAGATCTCCCCTCCCCAGTCACTCTGGTGATTAGAATCTCACTATCTGTAGTCCAATAAATTTCAGTGTGATCACTTGACAAAAATAATTACCTTGCTCAGGGATTAGTAAATAAATTCATCATCAAAGTAATTGACATCAAAAACCAGGGCTCCATCCTCAGTCTTTCCTTTTAAAATTACAAAGAAATATGAATGAAAATTTACAAGAAATAGATATGTTCTGAGACAAGAGTTTTGTAAAAAAGATAATGGCCACTTATTTGTTCCTCTTTGTCGAGAAGATGTTGAAATTCATAAGAAGTCTCAGCTTATTGGATTATCAACAAAGTGCATGCAGACATTGTTAAGATAATGTACTTGTAGCAGTTCTTTAAAGACATTCAAAGTAATAAAGAAAGAAATTTCAAGACTTAAATTAGAATTCACTGTAGTACCTAGCCTCTATTGACCAGGTACAAAGTTGTGATGGCAAATCATTAGGAGAGTTCATTCTCCCTGAATAAAGGAAAGCCAGTTTATAGTTCCACTTCATGCATGAACAGAAAAAGTAGATATTTGTAATATAGACATGCAGTTTTTTTTTAATTCTCTGAGATAAACATCTGTGATGTAATGATTAGTTATGCATTCCTTATAAATGATGCTTGTTAGCACATCCACCTGACAACAACAAAGTGTTCATTAAAGCTTAGTATTTGGCAATATTAATAGAAAAGTTTGTTTATGTAATTAGTGCAAAACAATGAAATAGATGCTTCCCCAGATATTAATTGATGGACCATTCTGATTATCTGATCTACGCATATTTATTCTTTGTTTGAGCATGAATTCCATGAATTGTTATATTGAGCAAATTTAATGCATTATGTTACTTTGAAAAAGAGTGAAGTGCCTGACCAAAAAAAAAAAAAAAAAAAAGGGGAAAAAAAAGAGAAAGATCATTTTTACATTTGTTAACAAGAGCAAACTATGAACTGGTTCATTAATGCCATGTTAACCTACATCATGATCAGGGCTGGTCATGTATTTTGAATTTAAAAGAGAATTCTGTCCTAATATCATGTTGCTTTGTATGAAAACAAAATCAGAAATAAAGATCAGTGAAAATTTGGGGATTAAAAAATTACATGCAAAAAAAAAAAAAGTTATGAACTGTTAAAAGATCAGAGAGTAACACAAATTGACAACTCTGACGTAGATGTTGAGCAGCTCTCTATTCTTTTTGTACACAAAATTTCAGTTTTGTCATGACAAACATTTTCTTCAGATCTGTTCTTGGTATGTAATACGAGTAATACGTTTTTGCATGTCCTCAGCGTATAAGTTCATGTGACCTACAGATACCAAAATATCTAAGAAAAATAAAAATGAGTGAAATATTGCTCACAAAACAAGTATAAAGAACTGCTGAACATCTACGTCAAACTGAGTTGCCAAGTTGTCTTGGTCATTAAAGTTGATTAGCTTATATTTTTTGTTCTCTGATTTTCCCCCAATTTTCATTGATATACCTGTCTGATTTTTCTGCTGTCTTACAAAGCAACATAATGTAATATCAGGATAGGCTTTCCCATTAAAGCAGTAGATTTGCCAGGTGGGATATTGGGCTAAAAGCTTTGTAATACATGCCCAGTGTGGTAGGCTCATAGTAAGTTGTCAGTTGTTGACAAGTATTACCTTTGGCTGAATACTTTTCCTTAATAAAGATCAATACATTGCCTTAATGAAGTTTTTGACACATATTCAATTTGATCTTTGTTGGATACTAACCATTAGAATGTGACTGGGTGTTCTTTCGGCAGTCAAAATTACTTGATGTGTGGATTGAAAACAAAATGTATTTTGTGTATTTAGAAGAAAAAAATTGTTAACCAATTTAACGATCAGTGTGAAAGTGTACATTTACTTTTACTTCTTGGGAATGCTAATACACAAAAAGCACCATATTGAGAAAGTTGTTTTCTTTTGCTGTGTTACCTTGTGTATCAGCTTAACTGACTCCATTCATGTTCTGAGCAGGCATGCACACTACAATGTATGCAAATTGTGCACACACTGATATTACCTTTAGCAGAGGGTGTTTAGAGTGGGCCTCTATCTCCTTGAATGCCCCCAGCAGTTATTTAGCTGTGGCCATGATTATGGTATGTTGTTCTGCCTGATGCAAATGGCAGCCTCGCCAAATTTTACGATGCTTCCTCTTAGCTGAGCACATTAAAATCATTTTGAGTGAAAGTGCAAAAAATATTGAATTTGTCTTATACAAACAAGCACATCATTTTCTAAGCACTTGATGACAGCCTGTCTGATAACATCAATTATGTTTAATTAATTAAGTTTCCTGTGTCTGCAACCTTGAAAAAGTAATCACTGTTGATATGTACAGCATACATTGTACGTACTTGATACAGTATTGGTATGGCATACCATAAATGTGCATTCTGTGATGGTACAAGCAAAACTGCAGGCAGCCATTTTAAAAATGTGCATTCTGTGATGGTACAAGCAAAACTGCAGGCAGCCATTTTAAGCATGTGCATGTAAGCATGCAGTCATCAACTGCATACTGTGATAATGTCTGCATTAAAAAAAACAAAAACAAAAAACAAAACAAAAAAAAACCCCAATATTGAATAGCTTTCTTACAGAGTGACTGATTGGACCATAATACCATAACTCCATGAGCAAAGGATGCATGTTTACCTATTAAATCCGATAAAAGAGAGGGCATTTGTCTGCTTGTTACAGTACTAGGCCTCCTGCTCTGTACACGTATACATTTATATGTAGAAGTCTACTACTATGGCACTTGATCATCAGCCCAGATTGAACTGCATGTTAAGGCTACTTTAAAGGTTTTTTTGCACACCAAAATTCCTTCTATTGATATGTCTAAAAAGATGTGCAGAGTGATATCAAGAATGTTTTCTGGAAGGAATTGTATTTCATTTATTGATTCAAGATATTGAATGCTATTTTGATTTTAATGTATTTTTATATTTAGTTATAAATACAATGTACACTGCACAGTATCAGGCTTCAGTTATTCACTTGTGTAGTGATCATTTTGCTGTCTAAGTTAGCAAAGATTGCTTACATTTGCTAAGTCGAGTGCATGACTTCATTTTGGGTTGATCAATATTAAAACCAGTACCAGTATTGTAAGTTTTTTGGCGTAAAAAAAAAAAATAAATCGCTGTATGCCATAGCCAGCTACAGCGTGCAGTTGTGCTTATAATGTGTTACTTAATTTTCCTACATCTTTTATTTACCCTAGTGGCCATACATGTATATGATGCTCTAGTAATTGTAGATTTCAACAGCAAGCATTTCACAGTTGATTTAAAATAGCCATGAGTGTGGGGAATGACAAGCCCGAGTAACATTAGTCATGGTCAATCAGGAAGCTTTCAGTAGATGCTTCAGGCATTAAATTTGGTTCCTTAAACTGCTGGGCATAAAAAATTAATTAAAAAATATATTAAAAGTCATTTCACCTGCTGAAGTTGGCAAAAACAAATAAAAATGACTGTGAACATTGCACAATCAGGAGAAAAAAAATGGTACCTCAAACATGGGGGCTGTTCAGCCATTTACTTTAACACCTTTTAGGTCTCTGTGCTTTTTCCTACCAGGACATTTTGAACATTGTGCAAATGATATCCCCCACCCTTGACTGAGCCCAAATCCAAATGTTAAGCCTTAGCCCAAACCATAGTTGGACCAAATCCTTAAAGTTAGTCCCAGCCGTAATTCTAATCCTCTTTGTAGCCTTTTTGGCAAAGTAATGTCCTTGATAATGTGAGACGTTTATATTGCAATCATTAGTCATTGCTAGTAGTGAATGGCATCTAAACATGAGGGCTTATTAAAGGATAAATTTAGTCACACAGTGTATATGAAGCAAGGAAGTATTAAAGCAAAACAACGAAAAATTAATGGTGATTGTTACTCAGAAATAACCTTTCTTTGTACTATATTTCTTTTTGATTGCATGTCTGATTTTACTCAGGTGTATGCTTGTTCTTATCATATATTATTTCTCAAAATTTTTCTCCAGTGTGTAATTGGTAAATTTCCCCTCAAACGTAAGATTTAGTACAGAATATATGCCTGAAAGAGCAAACGCCCTTCCAAATGTAGTCTGGTAGGTTGAAAGAAAAAGTCTTGTCAACTTTCATATGAAAAAATGTCGTGCATGGTTATTTGAAGTTTTGTCCTCAAAACAGTTGTACATTGTGAAACAGCAAGGGTACTGTTAGTGCAATTGTAACTATAGGCAAGGGGGAATGGAATACTGTAAAAGTGGATATTTTTGCCTGACTTCAAACAAAGTGTATTCACAATATGAAATGTAGGGTTTGTATAAAGTTTGCCAGTTAGGACTGTACATGCACATGTACGAGTTGTATTTCAATCTTCTTTTTCCTCGAGGGCAATTTGTAGGCCTATCCGCATGTGTATTAAATTTGACTCTGTGTATTATTGTTGGCATGTATCTAATGTGTTTGTGTGTGTGTGTGTGTGTGTTTTACTTTACATTCAAAGAGAATACTAAAGCCATAGCAAAGACAAAGCTGATCCTCTGCCAAGAAATATGAATTAACAAGGAACCTCTGTCTGCATGTGAAACTGTAGCCCCAGTTGCTAATGTGTCCATCTTCTATAGTTGATAAGATTTTCCCCTCTAATTTACCAGGAGGAAGTGACTTCGCTTAAATTGCCAAAAAGAAATGTACCCTCTTAAAATATGTTGTCCTTGCAAGTTCGTGCTTTCCTATATCCCCCCCCCCCCAACCATTGCAAACCCCTCTCATGCTACATTATCCTGAAGTGTGAGATTTCTATAATTTGTGTACTCATTCCCCATACAAAGTATATTGTGCTGTGTATCAGTTATTAATGATTCCCATGTAGGGCCTTTTTGTTACACTGTGTGTGTGTGTGTGTGTGTGTGTGCATGTGTTTTGTGATTTTCCAGAGTAAATTTTGTTTTACTCTGACCTTACGAAGGAGAACAAAAAACTAACAACAAAGGAATATGAAGTTAGAAAAAAATACAGCTAAAGTGAGAAAAGTGATAAATAGACATTGTCACTACTGAGACTCATCATATCATAATTGCCCCTATTGGACCTCTCACTTTTTGAATTAACAATGAAGGCTTTATGAAGAGTGGTTTGTTCCTTAAATTCCATACAAACCTTCCTTTAAAAAAAAAACCTTAATTAACTTGTGTGGACACTACCACAATGAAATCAACAACAGTAACAATGGGAGAGAACAGAATAGCATCTATGTAATTTTACAAATAATAGTCAAAAACCTTTCAAAAACCGTACAATTCATTACTACAGTACCGGTAGTATGAATTTTCTGCTGACAAGCTATTCTTGCACAAATACATAATTGCCATTGAACCCTCACACTAATTTTCATGCTTTGTTCGTCATGTTCCTGTGTTTAGCTTTCAACTTTGTTCCTAGTTTCTTTTAAAACATGCAATGTTCTTAACAATGCATTGAGTTTTCTTACCAATGAGCGTGTTTCTACTGAGCGACGAAAATTTGAGGTGATGCCGGCCGATGCGTGGTGATTCGTGGTGATGCGTGGTGATGTGTGGTGACACCTCAATTTTTTCCTCAGTAGAAACAGATCGGGTAGTGGCCGATGCGCGGTGATGCGTGGTGCTCCGTCGTCCACCTATTGAGGTGGTCGATGCGTGGTGATGCGAGGGACGATTCTCAGTAGAAACACACCGGGTAGCGAAATTCGCTGTGTACCGGACGTCAAGAATTTCGCCCCGCGCTTTTCAATCGGTTCATCGCGTACACAGCGACCGTATTTTCGCACGCATCATGCTTTGTACCAACTCGCTTGTGTATAGGCCCTACATGTGAATTAATTGCGTGCATTCATCGTCTATTGTTCACGTGATTGAACAGCCTATTGCACTACTACTGAGTCCTATAGTATTATACTTTGATTTTACACCGCTGGCACGCTTCTTCAGCTTCGAGTCGCCGAATTTCCCGTAGCATTCGGCTACCTCTTCTCCTTAAATGAACTTTAGAAGGAGCACAGCTGCATGCCTTGCACAGCTGCATGCCCATGCAGCGCCAAGTCTATTAAGCACATTCTCTACCATCCCCTGTTTCATTTTCCTTGTTCAGCGTGTAGGCATTCTCTCATTCTCTCTTTTTCTTTCTTTCCTTCCATTCTTTTCATCTATTCTGGCAAGTTGTGTCATGTTGTTGTGTTTCTTCTGTTTTGTCCCGTCCTGTCTTATATCATATTTGTGACAAGTGTTTGTAAATAAGTAATTCATAAGTTTCATGAGTGGTTCACAATATACAAGCTTTGCTTTTTAGTGGACCTCTCTATTCTTTTTTTTTTTTTCAACTGAAGCATGACTTTGTATTACTTTTTTTTTGCCAGTATGCGCTCTTATGCTTATCGATATTATTTATCTATTGCAAAGGCAAATGTTTTTATTTATGATGTAATACTATACCTGATTTATATTGTGTTATGTTTTGTTGGAAAAAAGAAGAATGAAAATAAATGAATTGAATTAAATTGAATTGAATTGAATTGAACTCGATTCATGTCTCGATGCCGATGTCTGAGCGGCTGATATGAGTAAGGCAAGAAGAAACAGATTTTCTCTGGTTGGTACCATCTTTGTATTGTTTACCTTCCCATAAGGCAGTGCGCACGTGACCTGATCTGTGACCTGAATATATGTGACTTCCGGAATCACCGCATTTGCATGTCACCTTTGCATCACCGCGTATTTTATCGCTCAGTAGAAACAGCTCGAGTGGCCGTGAAATACGAGGTGCTGCGTTGGACAAAATTCGTGGCGATGCAAGGGATGCGAGGTGCTCTCAGTAGAAACACGCTCAATGTTGCGTGAGCAGCTGTGAATCCTAAGGGTTTTTTTTTTTTTTTTTTTTTTTCCAAAGGCCATATGTGGTTCCCCCCCCCCCCCCATGATGACTTCGCATCAAAGTAAAATTTTAAACATGAAATCTCAAGAAGTTTATCCAGTACATTGTGTAAGGATATATCTGTATATTAATCTCCACTTTCTGCTCCTTCTCTTTATACAGGCCTTGAATGTGTAATAGAGAGTTTATTTGGATCAGACTTCTTTCAGAAGGTTTCACCTTTCAAAGGTAAGTGATTGAAAGTGAAAGAGAAATGATCATGGGAGAGATTTGAGAGCAGGAAATACATCTCCATGTGTCTACCTCGTGACATCTTATGACCTAGAAATTTTGGGATGGGATATTAAATTCAAGTGCCTTCAACAACTAGACCAATCTTCATGCATTGCATGGGGTTGAGATTGTATCATGTAAAGATGAAGTATACATCAATATGATCATAAAATGTTGCACTTCTATCAAACAATATTCAATACCATATGGATACCCAATGCATATGTAATATCACTTCACAGAGTTCAGAATTTCACATAAAACATGGGCACCATTGAAGTGCTCTTGATAGAAATTTTATGGAGTGAAGGGTTGATTTAATAAAAGAGATTGCATTTATGATTCAGTAAGACGATAGTCATGAATATCAAGTGAATCTTACATAGTATGACAAAAACTGTAAGAGTCAGTGTCTAAAGCTTAGACTGGCCTTGAATGGTATACATTTGATAGACAAACAGAGATTTAAGAAGAAGGAAAAAGATCTCTCCCAGTGCTGTAATGAAATGAAAACAAGAAATAAGGGGAAATCTTGTGCAAAATTGGAGAAGGGGATGTCTGAAATATTGGTAGTCATGCATAACAGAGAATAATTCTGCAGAACTATATCAGATACTGTACGAGCTGAAATTTTCGCGTACAGATATTTTCGCGAATTGCTACTTAGAAGACATTTTCATGTGTTGTTAATTTCGCAGTTGCAATGGTCTAACTGAACTTAGTTATTTGCGCTTGTTATTTTCGCTGTTCAAAGGCCATTCGCAAAATTCACGAAAATAAAACCACCGCGAAAATTTCGGCTCGTACAGTACAGAAGTAGAATGGAATAAAGGTAAAGAACTTCACATTGGTTTCACTGAAGCTGAATGTGAAAATGAACACTATGTGGTGTTCTTACATTTTGCATTATAGAGAGTGAACAAAAAAGGAAACAAACAATCTAGGTAAATTGACATAAGGTAAAATTGACATAAATTCCATCTCCTTTTCGGGCATGTCAATTAAAGGGATAGTACAGTTTTGGTGGAGATGAGAATTGGGTTTTTAACTTTTTGTGAGATACCAAGAAAGCACTTATGATATAGTACAGAACATACCATTTTAAGAGGAATTCAAAGTTTATTTGACGAAAATCGGGTTTGGAATGACTGAAACATCAAAAAACAAAGTAAAACAAAGCGATCGTAATAAAGTGTGGGTCCCACACTTTATTACAATCGCTCTTTTTTTATATCTTGGCCATTTCAAAACCAATTTTTATCAAATGAATGTTGAATTCCTTGATAGAATTACATGCTCTTTCACATTTTATAAGAGCTTCTCATTATCTCTCCTTTGGCCATGCTGCTCCCATCTTATGGAATAACTTACCTCCAGCCATTAAAAATTTGTTCTTCATTAGATTCCTTTAAAAGAAGTCTAAAAACTCACCTGTTTAAGGCCTCTTTTTGACTACCGGTACTCATTACTTTGAACTTTGAATTTTGTATGTTCTTTACCTCCTTTACTTTCTCTTCTTTCCGCGCCTAGAGCACTCTGCAGAGTGGATTTGGCGCTATATAAATCATATCAATTATTATTTATTATTATCATGTTCATCCAATCATGTGGAGAGTAGCTCACCAGTTGTCAACCTTTCCACTGTTGAAACTGAATTGTTTATGTAATGGTATAAATTTGATGAAATTTGTAATCAAATTTCATGTCTTAAATTTTGTGTTAAATTGATACTTATTTCACTGCATTGTATTAATATACAAAAATTATTTCAGAAGGAATGAGGCAATGATTGAACAATGTGTAATTCTCTGATCATAGCCAGGTATAGAAAACTTTGAATGAAATTTGACAATCTGCTTATAGAATTTTCAAGTATGATTTGCTAATAAGATTATTCCTCAAACGTATTGTATTCCAGCTACGGAACATGAAGGAATATGTTGTTATATTACAGTGTTTGTAAAAGGACCAACATGTATTTGTTTTTGTGTTTGTTGTTTTAATCAAGAACTTGTGAATGTGCTGTTGACTTTACCTACTGCCATGGATTCTATTTGGTCATGTGTCTGATAATGATTGTATTGATACTTTGTTATGTAGCGCAAGATGATACACACGAGCACGAACCATGTGACTGGCAAGGCGAAAAGGAAAACTGTGCAATGTGCAAAGCCAGGCAAGAAATAGTGCAAGTAAGTGGGATGTCATTTTCACTGTCTGGTAACCAGCATTTGTCAACAAAAATCATGATTCTTTGAAACTCTCACAGTAATGATTTAGGTACCTTTTTATGCCCGTTTACAATTGTCACATTCATCCCAGGCCTCATATTACAAAGACACATACTGTAGATATGTACATGAACCTCTCAGGTGTGAGCAGTTGGCTTCTGGAACTCATGTTGTAGTGTTATATATTCCCCCCTCCCCCCACAGGTTTAAGAGTTGGGTAAGAGAAACTAGCTGTCTTCATATTCAGTGTACTTATACAGCCTTTCAAAATTGTATCACCATGGAAATGTGGGAGGTTTTGAAAGCAGCAAGGTTCTTTGTTGTTGATGAAAGAGAGTAATGTCTTCAACACTCAGTCCTGTAGGTTGATTCAATCAATATGATGCAGTAATAAAGCAGCCATCTGCGTTCCTGGTTGAGCCTACTGTGTGAAAATTTTGACATTAAAAAAAAAAAAATGTTTTGCCAAGAAGTAGACGGGTGATGCAACTGCCTGCATATCTCTGTATATTTTCTTTTTTCTTTTTTAATCTGTGGTTGCACAATTTGTCAAGCAGTGAAAGGAATAGTATTTGAATTGGCATGTGAAAGGGGAATATTAGAAAGCTGTACCTAGAATTATGCAGCAGAGAGGAGGTCAGGAAAGATTCTGCTCTTGCTACTTTCCTGCCTGATTGCTTAATTTGTGTACTCTTCGAGTCAGCAGCACATACAAACAGAGAGTATGTGACCACAGTATTATGAAATTTGTTCAGTTGATCTCTGTCAGACTGAACGCTAAATGTCAGGCTGAACACTAAACTGTCGTTATCAGAATCGCCTGTATCCCGCAGATTCTAACCTTGGTTATTTTGACTCTGTGAGCTAAAAGCACTTCTTTGTTGTGCATGAATGCCTAGTCTTTGCTGTGGAGTAAGACCTTTTTTTATTTGTAATCAACTGACTGGTATGCCAGTTAATCCTGGTTGCAGTAAACCTATGTACAAACATGATATTAAAGCAGAAATTTATAGAGAATCTAGAAATATGACAAGTTTGATATCTACGGAAAGCTAAGAAGCTAGTTAACAAAACTGGATATCTTTTAGAAGATGTAACTTTACCCCCAAACTGTTTTTGAGATTGAAAAAACACCCAATTTCCATGACCACGTAGCTCCGTTCGCTACAAGAAACATTGGATTCGAGCAACGTCACCTAATGTGTATGAGCTGATTTGCCGTACGGCTATATGAGACCTGCTCTGGCAAAACCCGAAACTTCTCAGCAAATGTGATTTCGCACACAGCCCGAAAAAGGGTCAAAAAATGACCTACCTCAGGGACCAAATTGACATTTTGGTATCATGTTGTAGGGGAAATTTTCTAGTTTCTGATTGATATCAACAACATTTCGAAATACAACTTACTAAATGTGGAATTTTGAAGAGAAAAGTGGGATGTCAATCTCAAATGTTAGCCAAAATCTTACGTCTAAAGACCAAATCGCCTTCGTTTACGGCGAAAATGACTGTTCTTTTGGCGATCGTGTCTTAGATATTCTGCGTTGAACCCTGACACATTTGGTACCTACAGAAAGCTCTACGTAAATGAGAAGCAGACACAAATCGAGTTTCCGAGTAAACAGTCACCTTGAAGGCATTTAATGGAACCCAGCTTCAGACCAGATACCCAGCAGTGTGTAGCAGACAGTAACGCTACAGTCACCGAGAGGTGGCGCTATATAACAAGCTTGACTTGTAACATTGATAATCATTAACAACACTGGCGTGATTGCCTTTCTTTTTTACTCTTTCATTTTTCACCTGAATGATAAAGAAAATATAAAAGCTCTACTTGAGCTTAACAAACCATTACCTTTAAAATGAATAAAGGTGTAAACTATTATAACATACAAGTAGTTGCACTGTTCATAACCTATGATACTTTCAAGAGTAAACTGCCATGAACTATAATAGGCTAGCTGGCTTATAAAAACACTAAGCTAACACCTGAAAATAACAATTACACTAACACCTGACTTAGACACCAAGAGTGTAATCAGAAAAACTTATTGGGTACCGTACGTTTAACAATAACACCAGATACGCATTCTACCATCAATTCTTCTCGTCAACGTTAAAGAAAACAAAAACAATCATGAATTGTTACAAGTATATAACCATCACATCATACCAATACCTCTCTCAGACGTGCTGACACTGAGTTATACAGTCCTGATTGACATGAAACATACCGTTCAGCAAAAACAACAAATTTGACAATCATGTACGACCTGATGGGGCAAGCTAGGATGGCATGAAATAAGTAGCTCCTATAAAGGCATAGACTTACACAGTATAAACAAAAATATGAAATGATGTACAAAATGTTCATGAGGGGACACAGGAAATACACATATCTATATGAAAATAGAATTACATATGCACGTAGCAGAAAACATTGATATGTACGAGTAAAGGTGCAATTAGGGACAGGCACCAAACAGACACCAGAGAAGTAAATATATAAAGGTAACTGGGAAATATTAAGAAGATAAGGGTATGTGATAATAAACCTGGTATTACATACACTCAGAAACAAGAAGGCGTATGCACCCACTAAGGATATAAGCATCATATGTTATACACAGCACAAAGGGGCAAATCACTGAGACATAAGCGGGGTGACTGAAAAAAAATACACCTATAGAACATATCCACAACTAAATTATACGCAGAACATACCAAGACAGCTAGGTGAGAGACAATAAAGATAAACAAGGATGTCATACAAAGACGGTTTGGTAGAAATGAAGAATAAACATAATACAAGTACAGCTTAAAAGAAAAACAAAAAACGCCCATGTGGGGCACCTCAGAAAAAAGGTTATGTTAAGGGACATAATGTAATAAACCAGATGGGGGAAATGAAATAACATATGTGGCACCAGGATAACATGGCTATAAGAGAGGTACATTGTAAGGATACACAGTGAGTGAGGGGGGGGGGGCATTAATCTGAGGTAGCCAACAGTTCGCACAGAAAACAAAATACATGTACATTGTATATCATTGATTAATACATCAAATAATCATCAAACCTAGGTGGGAGGCGTCGGGAGCGCTGAGGGCGCCCAGTGGGGGTCACATGGGTGGGGGGACAACCTGGACCGTTAATAGTCGGAACAGTGGGGGCAGGTTCCTGGGGCAGAGGGGGAAGGGGGGCTTCAGGAGGGGGCTCCTGCAGGGGGACACACGGGACATCTGGCCCAGGAGGCAATGAGAGTTCCTGTGGAATGTCTCTGCAGGTGTCCGGGGGGAGCAAATCTCGCTCGTCATCTGGGGAAAGCAAGTCTGTCTCATCTTCGTCGGACATCTGGTGCTGGGGAGGAGCCACAAGGGGAACAGGGACCCTCATGCATTGCGATGTCTTTACACGATATGACGATTTTCTGAGCTGAGAGCCAATGAATTTGCGAATGTTACACCACTTGCCATCTATTGATGTTACAAGGTATCGAGGGCGTGCGGAGGACTTGCTGCGATCTGACCGGAGATAAGCAAGGTCCCCAACTGCGAGAGGGTCATCATTGGGGAGGATGCGGGAGGGAGCCTTGGAACGCTCGCTGTGGGGATGGTTCGAAAGGCGCTGTTCATGTTGTGAAGAGATGAGGTCTGCATCCGACAGTGGAATTTGGCTGTGCGTGAATTGGTCGCGCTGAGTCCACATTTCACGTGCAGAAAGGCCACGCGAGCGAAGACGGCTATTGAGTCGGGCAGTGGCGAGGGACAGGGACAAGGATGTCAGTGGTCCTCCGGAGGGCTCATGCCGCAGGATTTCATCTTCGAGTTCACGAATGGCCTTCTCAGCAACCGGGTTCTTATTGGGATTTTTGGCATGACCTACTTCAATGGAAAGGTGAAACTGGGCGAGCAGGGCATCATCTTGTAAGGAGGCGAAACCAGGGGCGGGGTCGGTGCGGATGACAGCAGGGGGCCCATAGAGCGGGCGAAGTTCCACACAGAGACGGATCAAGGTATCGCGAAGAGTATCTCTGCGCTCATCTGGAAGGAAACAAGTGGCGGTGTAGGAAGTGACACATTCGCGGAGAAGTAAAATCAGTTGTTTCGAGCGCTTGATGACATCAGCGGCGAACGATGTACCCACGGCTGCGGGGGGATCGCCAGTGGTCTGAGGGACAACCGTGTGTGGAGCATTCCGCAGGGATGCACACTGATGGCAAGTGTCGGTGACACGTGTGATGGCAGAGTCCATGTCCAAGGCAAAAAAATGCCGGTTGACAACGGTCTTGAGTTGGTGGTGGGTGGGATGATCAAGTTGGAGATGGAGTGAAGTAAGCAGGCCATCAAGAACGCTACGGGGGATGATGATGCACTCGCGAGGTGACAGGAGAGCCTGTTCACGGCGGACAACCAACAGCCCATCTCTAGCTATGGTAGCAACACGGAGATAGCGTTTGACGTCTTTGATATTGGTCAGTTTCTTAGAAGGTCGGGTGCCCTGGAGAAGGTGAGCATGAGTGCGTCGCAAGTCTGGGCACTCAGATTGTATGCTGACCCACGCTGGACGGGAAGTGAAGGGTAACTTCTGCTTCCCTGTGAGCACGTCTGTAGGGGACACTCTGTGAACAACAGAATCCTCTGTCTGACGAATGAAGAGGCATACCTGACAAGAGGAATCAGTGCACTCTGGGGCATTCCTGCTAGCAAAATCTGACGGAACATTGGCGGATCCAGCCAGATGGAGCACGGCACATTGGAACCGGCTAACTGTGGACAGGAAGGTTGACACACGTGGGCTGGCAGAGAACTCACCACGACAGAGTTTTTCAAAAGCCTGTACACAGGGCTTGCTATCTGTGAGAATGCATGGCCGGTGCTTGGACTGCACAATGTACGGGCTGAAATACTTGCAGGATGCTGCAATAGAAAGGGCCTCTATCTCACATGGGAGCCAAGTAACCTGCCGATCACGAAGTTTGGAGCTAAAGAAACCAGCTACCTGTGGCTTTCCTTGTCGTGTTATGTACAATGTGGCACCAATACCATGATCTTTGACAGCACCATCAGTAACAATCCAAAGCTGGTCGGATGGTCGGGGAAGGGTAATGGCACGGGGGGAGGCTAAGGCTTCCTGAGCGGTCTTGAAAAATGAACGCAGGTCATCGGACCAATCAATGCGATCACTCGACTGACCACCAGCAATTGCGGCGTCCAGTGGTGTGAGGAAGATAGCGCAATGTGGGAGAACACGGGCGAGCATCTTATATGCCCCAATGAAGGAACGCATTCCTTTCACAGTAGTAGGAGGGGGGCATGAGGCAAGCGCCGCAATGCGATGAGGGCTCGCTTGTAGGGTCCCTTGGGACCAGATCCAGCCCAGGACCGTGGTAGACTTTGGGCAAATCACAGTCTTACGGGCTGAAAGATGAAGGCCTGACTTTCGGAGGGCATGCAGGACACGTGACCAATTCTGGAGAAGCTCCTCGGGGGTATCACCACCAATGAACAAGTCGTCTGCAAGTTTCACAACAATACCTTCCACAAGTAGATCCCCAAGCACGCGACACATCAGCTCTTCAAGAGCAGTTTCTGAGCCTGGCATGCCCATGGCACAGCGTGTATACACACGGACTCCACGATAGGGGGTTGCAACACCACAATACTTCATCGAGGCCTTGGACAGGGGAATTTGATAAAAAGCATTGGTGAGATCTGTGGCAATGAGATGTTTCCATTGACCAATTTTTCTGAGGGTGGAATCCACATCAGGCATAAGGGAGGGCTGAGGCTTGGCATAACGGCCTACATCGGCAAAAGCTGTAACAAGGCGGAAGCCGCCGTTGGCCTTCTTCACAAGGAAGGATGGATTCAGGTACTCAACAGAGATGCCCACATCTTCTGGGCGAGCAAAGACACCCTGTTGTTCTAGTTCATCGAATTTCTCTTGGAGATCAACCAAAGAGTTACGGGAGTAAAGTGGCAAGCGACCCTTGCGTTGGGGAGGCTGAACCGGGCCCATGTTGACAACGGCCTCAAACGGGCCAACAGCACCATTATACCCAGTGAAGGCAGGGTCAAAAACATCATCGAACTCCGCATGGAGAGACTGAAAGTCATGTTTCGTACCAATGGGGATAATGCAATCAGGATCGAGCAATATTGGGTCAGAAAAACGATGCTCAGTATCACGTGAGACACCACTGGGCACGGGCCTATCGGGTACACGGGGGAGGTCATCAGACTGAGGCTCTGAAGGAACGTAGACCGGACGGACCTGGCAGAAATGTTCATGTTTACGGATCAGGCGGGGTTGAGGCGTAAGATTAGGGATACGCACTTTGCCTGCTACACTGGAGACCATGCACGGTTCAGGCCAAGATGGATCAGTTGGGGGAACACCTTTCTGAGGGACAATCCTGGGCTCAAGGGCAAGTGTGTCATGAGACAGTAGCTCATCAGGAACTGACAGCTCGACGAATTCACCAGGCAAAAGCACAGTAGACTGAGATGGGGCACGAAGGACATGAGCACGGCGAACTGCATGTGTCGCATTGTCCGAAGGCCTGCGAGAACCATATGAAATGATCATGTCATCACCCACACACACCTGGCGTTTAGCAGGACGAACCGACACATCATTGTGCTCCATGAATGGGGTACCTGCGAGTACTTCTACATCAAGATTATCAATGACCAAACCCTCAAACACGAATGACTTGCCGTCACGAGTGAAGGACAGAGTGGTCTCCCCAACAACATCAAGGGGGGAAGACCCATCGGCTTGATGAGCAGACTGCGAGCTGGGTTTTATGACACCCTGGAGGGACTGGACAGTAGAAGCTCTGATCATGTTACCAGTAGCACCACTGTCGACAGTGATGCGAACGACCTGGTGCCCGCAAAACGCATCAAAATATGGAGACTGACGGACCTGGACTCTGAGGGCCGATGAAGAGTCGCTGGTAGCCGTATCATCCTTCAGAGGGACAGGCTCAGACAGGTGGACCTGTTCAACTTGGCACAAATCATCAATCTCATCATCAGACTCTAAAATATGTGCAACCTGGCGGGCCTTAGCAATGAATCGCCTGTCTGCTTCGGGTAAGTACGTACACTCACTTAAATAATGAGTGTCTGGCCGGCGCGCTTCACGACAGAGAGGACAGTATTTACTGTTGCGCTGGGGGGTGCGAGTCTGCAGATTGCGGCGACTGCGGGGCATTGGAGCACGCTGGGGGCGTAGGCCTACAGGGCGCGGGGAAGGGGAGGTCAGGGTGCGCATAGCACGAGAACTCTCTGTGGTGTGGATTTCATCCAAAAGACTATCTAATGCCTGAGAGATTTCGGGTTTCAGTGAAGCTAGGGTACGAGAGCGCAATTCTGTCCCGTAGCGCTGCTTGACCAGGCGAGGAAGATCTGAATGAATGAGTTGGAGCCAAGTGAGGACGATAAGGTTTTCCAACGTGGGAGTAAGCTCCTCATCTTCGCTAACACGCTTACCATGGTGAGTTATGCCACCTGCGGATGTGAGCAGGTTGTCTTCGATAAAGGCCACCACCCTTTGGTAGAGGTCCTCAGGACGCTCATCCGGCTCTAGTTTGATGTCACTGAAATCAAGAAAGTGAGCGCCGGTACTTTGAAACCCATAATGAAGCCTGATCTTCCCCCAAATATCGTTGAGGGAGGTGGAAGTCTTGACTATGGAATTGCGTGAGATAATGGGACAATAATTAGCAATCTGTCCGAGCATAAGCTCAAGCATACTGGCTTTCTGGTGTGCTGATTTTCGAGACCCAGTCGGGACGCTTTCTGGGTCATCAACAAAGCCACGGAGTGGGCAAGATTTAGATTTTTGAGCCCATGAGCAATCATCATCTAGGAACGGCGCAAAATTTGAGTCTAGGGTGAGAGTGTACACTAAGTTTTGTCGCCAATTTTCGAATGAATTGACTGTTTCACGTTTGGTGAGACACCATTGCTTGGGTGCTCTTGGAGCTGAGGCCATCACTAAAGCCTATAGGTGGGACCGTAATGTAAGAGAAAAACAAGGAACTTACACCAACTCTGGATCGTTGGCCGATTTGGAGCTCAGCAAGCTTAACGTCTGCTTGTGCAGGTGAAAACAAATCCTCAGGAGTAGGTAACGTTTCCAGAGCTGCCACCACGTAAATGAGAAGCAGACACAAATCGAGTTTCCGAGTAAACAGTCACCTTGAAGGCATTTAATGGAACCCAGCTTCAGACCAGATACCCAGCAGTGTGTAGCAGACAGTAACGCTACAGTCACCGAGAGGTGGCGCTATATAACAAGCTTGACTTGTAACATTGATAATCATTAACAACACTGGCGCTACCTCTGCTTATTCCAAATATGGTCATGACATGATGTCATGCTACTTACTTTCATTCATAAATTCGTCTGAAACATGCATAAGTTTATGCAAATCGTCTCCCAGATGCGTAAACGTTCTTGTTGCTTACCAAGACACGTGATCGAAATACGTGTTCACGATTAGTCAACTGCGCCGAGGACCCCCTTGTTTACAAGCAACCTACGTGTTATACTATGGGGATCGCTGCAGCAGCGGTGCATGCTTGCATGCAACATGTGTATCGTGACTGCTGCTCAGCACGGAAATGTTGCAGTTTCCCGCTTTGTTAGACTGTTTTTTTAGCAAGTTGAGGTAGAAATTAGAATTTAAACCAACACACAAGAGAAAAAGAAGGTCACATTTACACTATCTTACAAACCTTCATCATGCCATTTCGAAGAAGAATCGAGCTGAAATCACGGCAGCAAGGAATACCTCTTCACTGCCGATTCTGCTGGTACTGTTGTGCGTACACCTGATCACGGCAATTGCAAATCTTGAGCTGATTACGGTAGGTTTTGTGCTTTTCAAACGTCATATTTCCGTAAATTTATGGGTGTAAAAATGATTTCCAATCAATTACAGCTCTTTGACTTAGTTATCATCCTTCATGATTATGTAAGATTACCTCAGCTATACGCAATTCCCCCACAATGATCGATTTGTTGTGTCAATAATAACAGCAAATTGTGGCTGTACGAAGGAACAGCTGATCACGGCAATCGTGAATCTTGAGCTGACGATAGGTTTTGTGCTTTTAAAACTTTGTTTTTCCATAAATTTATGGGTGTAAAATATGATTCCAATGAACACAAACAAACAAATAATTTCACGACGTGAATATATAGTTTTAGCGGACGATTTATTCTAGATTGACAACAAATTACACACCAATTTCCTGAAAAGTGCACACAGTTTGCCTATAGATACGTAAAACCCACTGGGTTGCATACACACGTGGTGACGTCACAGATTTGGCACTTTTCGTAGCCGCATCGAACTTCTTCCAGTGCTCAAATTTGATAAAAGTAAAGATTCTTATATTCAAAGCAGAGACAACTTTATTGCATGATTTATGTCAGAAATTAATCAAAATAACATTAAATGATGGAAAACAGTCAATTTATATGATATTATTTCCTATAAATTTTTTATTTAAGTACACCAGTATTTTTCTTCGTGCTCACAGAGGATGAAATCCCCATGGATTGCAGAGGTGATGTGGGGATCAATGTTGCCTCTCAAAACAAAAATAGTAACCATGCTGTAAATGAAAGTCATGCCATGCATATATAAGATTGTACATCCTTTTCAACTGTAATAAGATCCTGCTCAAAGCAATCTCAGTCAGAAATTCAAATTTAAAAGGGAATGAAACCAAATATACATTTGATGTTGATTGAGTGAATGCAGCAACATTAGTAGAGCACATCAGTGAAAGTTTGAGGAAAACTGGAAAATCCGTGTTCTACTGACATTGGTGCATTCCACATGTATATTTAGGTTTCATTCCACTGCAAACATTACACTTGTGATAAAGTGAGGAGATAGTGGATATGAGTAATTTCCAGTTTAGTTGTGTGGGATTCTTGGTAGAAAAGATTTGCAAATTTTCAGATTTATGGAATTTCCCTGAGGCATGGTGTTTCACAGCCTTTGCAATTCGAGAAAACATCATTTGATTTCAGTATTTTAAAGACAGTAACAGGCATTTCCTAGAAAAGTTTGCAGGAAATGTTGTTGAGTAAAGGAGCAAACTTCCGCATAATGCTTTTAATTCGCTCGTTGTCTGGTTTCAAAATTCCAAGATTTCGAATGTTCAGGCAATAATCTAGTTTGATTGCCAGAGCATATTGCACAACAAACAGTGCAGATTTTATAATTTGCACATTTGTAAAGGTATATGAACCAGGTTTATGCTGTGTCTGGAAAATATATGATCAGAGCATGTAGATATCACTCAGATAAGGGATTTTAATGCCGTTTGTATTGGGAATGAGACGGCAGTGTACATGTAGTACAGCAAATCTTAATTAAAGTTTTGGTTACAAACAGCTTAAACATATCATCAAACACATCATTGATTACAACATTGACCTTCCTAAACATAAATGCTCAACAAAGCACAAGGATAGCAGTTTTGTATTTGCAAAGGAACTTTGTTGCAATACACAAGCAGTCAACAGTTTCATAATCAAATCTTCAATCCCAATGGATGTGGCTCTTAAAAAGTTTAATTTCTTATATAAACATTACCAATAAAACATTAAAATGTAATCAAATGTCGCTCGTGATCAAGGAGACTGAATTCTCTAGAGTAAACCAAACACATAGAATGGTAGGAGTTTGCTTCAAAGATGAGGAAAAAAAATGAAGAAGAAGGTTTGAAGTCTGAAGTTGTTTTTTTTGTCACACTGTCAAGAAGCAGTGATACCGGTTGCAACCTTATATGGAAATTACTACCAGTGTTATTTTGAAATTCCGATTCCGATTTTTCTTTTTTCATGTTCAGTTGTAGTGAAGCCATCACAATTTTGTTTAATTGATTCAGTACATTATGTAACTTTGTGCATTGAGTATGGCTTTTTATTTTAAGCAGAAAATGTACAAAAGCCTGACCTTTTATTGGACACTTTTGCAGATGATATTGTTTACATGTTGTGTACACACTTATGTGTGAATTCATTTGTGTGTGTACATGGTTTATATTAATTTATATTCCACATACAAAGAATGTTGCAATAGGATTGGTCCAGAGCTGATCACGTGATGAAGCGTAGTTTTGCCCATCACATCACCTGAGAAGAAAAGTTCGTTACACTCTATGTTGATAGTCCCTTTTGTTTCGCTGATCTCCACACAGTCCACACAGTCCTAACGCAAGATGAGTACGCGCGAAATAAAAGTGCATTGCACTGTGGACTATCATGTGACCTAATTCACTTGATAGTACACGGTGCAATGCACTTTTACTTCGGTGCCGCGCGGTGCGCGCAGCAAATTCATTATTTTGTCATCTACGCGCACACGTAACCTAAGCCCTAAGGATACCTAAAGACAGCTAAAACGGTTTCAGATGTGGAATAAAATGGGAATTTCTAGGACCCCAGATGTGGAATATAAAGCAAATAATCAACTTTTAATTTCAGGCAATGAGACAAACTATCACTTCCTCGGCGATCTGAATGTGTACGCTATCTTTCCTCAGCTGCGCTTCGGAAAGATAGCTACATCCAGATCGCCTCGGAAGTGATAGTTTGTCCCATCACCTTCACCAACGTTGATTATTTGCTTATCATCACACATTATGAACAAAAAAAACCCCCAATGAACATGTGGATGCTGCCATGAAAAAAGAGACATGCTCTCATGCCATTGTATGCAGTTTGGGACCTCTCGGTCTATGACCCCGTTTACAGTGCGGGGCTGGGCCGAGCTGCAGCCCAGCCGCGGCCAAGCCCAGCCTCAATTGCGGGGCTGAGCCCCGCAATTTTGTCCGTTTACACTGCCGGGCTCGGCCGCGCTTTTAATTCAAACCTTTCAATATTTTGTCGTAGTGGCGCTCTGCTTGTAAACAAACACAATTTGGTATAGTCTGGTTTTCAGACCCTTTGCCAACTGGATTCCGTGGCGACGAAGTCGCCGTTCGGGCAAAGGCCTTTGCCGAAGGGAAAATCCTTTGCAGGACAAAACCACCTTAAACTATACTAGTTTTCGACGTTGAGGGGGTTAATATCCTGAATAGCGAAATAGCACAGGAAGAGGGTCTACACTGAAATGAAGGCGGGCCCAGCCCCGCACTGTAAACGGGGTCTATGTGTTTTAAAAGCAACTTTTCACAAACTGATACTTATTCATGCCCATTATGATAATCACAGTGCATATAGAGTGAACTTCTCTGACAGCCACAAGTGGTACGGTACATGAATAATGCAAATGCTGTCTGAACAAAACCACAGATTTAAAAAAAAAATGCTGCACTCTTAGGGTCATATGTGGACATCACTTGCACTTTTGCTGTTCAGTAGCACTCAGAAAAAAAAAAAAGATCATAAAGAGAGAGAGTGTGTGTGCATATGTGTGAGTACCAAAAAGAAAGAAAGAAAGAAAGAAAGAGGGGGAAAAATGAATGAAAGTGTTAGAAGAGCACTGGGTACAGAGTCTCTGTGTATCATGTTATGCCTTTCATTTCCTTCTTGGTTTGCAGTTCCAGTTGACCTCTCTCTCTCTCTCTCTCTCTCTCTCTATCTCTCTCATGTGATGCAATATTATGTCATTGCCTTTACCTTCATATTAAAATGCATGGGGTCTTCTTTCTTTAGTCTCTTAAGCAGGCGCGGTGGAGCACCCCAATTATCTCGCAGAAATCCATCGGCAGCCGAGCCTCATTTGCATAAAGTAAACAACATGTACTCGCGTAGTTGAGAAAAAGTAAACAACTTCTCAAGCTAATAACAATTTAAGGAAACCTATTTTCGGATTAAAATTGAGTTAGTTTGAATTTGAAAACATGTCCGAATATGCACATATAACATATTAAAGGATTTGACAATGATAAAATGTGAAATTTTAGCGAAAACCTGGCGAGCAAAATTACAAAAAATATGCCTCGAAAATCATCCTAAAATTCACGAAGTGTGATTGCGGAACCAAAGCGCCATTCGAACAAAGTACACTGAAATTTATTTATCTGCTTGCATTTTAAATGTCATACCGTAATGTTCGCGGCCATGGTTGTGTCGGAAAAAACAGAAGGTGATGTCAAAAATGACACGAACGCAAAGCGTACAGGTCGGTCCCATGTATATATAATCGCGTGACTGTAGCGTTGCATGTCACAGCACACACAACGCTTTGCTGCATGCAGCGTGCGCGGCAGCAGCTCAGCTGCAGTCACCGCCGTGCGACACTCAGCAAAATTGACTGCGTCACATGCAAACCAACAATGAGCACGAAATCCTGAATCTCACGTACCACGCATGCCCAATATTACGGGAAAAGAAATGACGTCATTTTCAATTGTTTCGCTTACTACAATTTTCTATTCCAAACCCTGTAGAAACATGATGATTTCTCAAAAAGTACAGGTGGAACCAAGCGAAAACTTTCACCATATATGGATTGAGGCCTGATAAACTTATGTTGCCAATTTCGGACACATTGGAGCCCGGCCATAGTCCAGTCGGAAAAAAACAGAGAGCATGTTTTGCGAGAGGTGATTTTCAAAACGCTTTAATATCTCAAGTTCTAGTGCAGCAAATTTCATAATTTTTTCATCAAAACGAAGGTTTTTTAAAACTTAGATAGTGTGGGAAGTTTGAGTTTACTAGCGGCACGCATAGCGGCACAAGGAGAAGGTAAAAATTTGACTTTTTCATGCACACAGTTTCAGGCAGCCGTGGATGCCCGTTGGAAATTCAAATAGAACGGGGCGATAATGAGATGCAAATTGGGGTGCTCCACCGCGCCTGTAAGGGGCGATCACACATCGCCGGTTTAGATGGTGGTTCATGGCGGTTTGGCAATTCGCCATGCTCCGCCAAAGACCTTGTTCACACAGTAAACAAACCCTGGTCATCCGTCACTCATCCACCATAAACCTTGAGAACTGCGGGGAACCGCCAGAAAAATTAAACATGTTTAATTTTTCGTGGCGGTCTTGGCGGTTTGAAATGGACCATGTTCAAAACGCCGTTCACCGTGTAAAGAACGGCATCCTCCATGTTTGCACCGCAAGATCCGTGATAAATGACTGATCCATTATGGGCTCAAAAACACTGATGCACGTGAGCGGTCATCGTGATTATTTGCAAAATATTACACAAATAGCAAGATTTGAACTGTGATCCAAATCCAAATCCAAATCACAATTTTTCGGATTACCAGGTATTCATATGACAAATTAGTGAGAGTTAGATCATGATCCAAACATTTGTTTGGATCAAGATTCAAATCCCACTCCAAACTGACGTGTCATCTTTTGAGTACTGCAAAATGAGGAATGTTTGCGTGCATTTTAATTTTGCACATTTTGTGAGAGCCTGTCTCTAATTCCTCCCCTTTCACTCCCACTCCCTATTTCTCTCTTTTCTCCTTGTATCTTACCTTTACATTTTTCTGTAAACATTCGTGGCATGAAATTTTTACGAATTGGAGCCGATGGCCTTTTTTGCAGCATGAAATTTTCCCAAAATGCCACTGGCATTCAGTGCATATAGTGTAGACAGGAACATCACATCCATCTTGATTTTGTGAATTTTGGCTCTCGCAAAATGAAAATGCGTGCAAAACTGTCTGGTTTTATAGTACATAATATATTTTTGTCATTTACTCTCTAAAGCTCTGCTGCTGACATCATACTGTAAGATACTTTCATTGTCCGTGTTTGTCCTCAACAGATTGTACAAGCTGAATGATAAGATAGTGATGATAATAATGCTAATTGATTCTGGTGACATACCCTTAGTTTGACTACTTTCACTCTCTGATGTCAGTCCAGATGATTATTTGTGGAAATAGTAGAAATTAAATTCAGTCTGGGGATTAGTTCTTATAACAGGTTATATTGAATAATCATAGTAAAATTACGATAATATGATGATGATAATGATGATACTAATGATGGTAATAGAAATAGAAAAATAATGACGATGATGATATTAATGATATTCATTCTTATCATTATCATCACTACCAATGTAATTATTATTAGAAGTAGCAGTTATTTCAGTGAAATGCATTTGTAATGGTGACAGGTTTAGGACCTGTGCCTTTCAATGAGTTTTATACATAATTATACAACACCTTAGAATGATGTCGAATTGTGATTGGCCAAGAACATGTCACATGACATTCAATAGAAAATACCTATCAAACTCGATGAGAGTGACAGCCGTGCATTAGGCCCCTGGCGTGGGCCTATTGCACGGCTCACAGGTACTAATGCTCGGCTCCGCAGGTAGTAATGCATGGCCGCTCGACTTCACTAGCAAAGTACGTGCTGGCTGCGCTGGTAAGTTCATTCACAGGCCAGGCGCGGCGTAGTACTGCAACGTTACGTGTTCGGATGCACGCAGCTAGTTGCATGTGATACTAGTATATAGAATGTATTGCGTATACGGGCCTTAGTACGGCTGTGTTTTTACTTTTGACTCAGATCTGCTACGTGGACCACAGTGATCTCAAAATCAAGACTTCAGTTCAAGTTGAGAAACCGTAATTTGATTATTTTTCTGTGGTTTTATACAAAATCATTGTCGGAAATAGACATAGCTCAACAGGGAAAGCCTGACACTTTGTTTTCATGTGTTTTGTTTGTTTATTCTGTTTCTCTGTTATCACTTGTATTGTTTTGCAAATGCCGAATAAATAATTATAATAATAATAATAATAATGAAATAGTCTAACATCTTAGACCTACTAGATCTACCGACATCTCAGATTGGCCTAGACCCAACATTATAATGTTCTCGATCTAACGTTAGTGTACGGTTAGAATGGGTAGGTCCTATAATGTTAACATCGCTAGACCCAGCAGAGTTTGCAATTCCCGTGACTGTGTGGTCGAATCATGGCGAGTGTTTGAATACACTTGGTGGTGTAACTGTTAGAATTCTCGGCCTAATTGTTACATTTATTTTTGGGCCTTCCCGAGTTGCCGGTCACTGATTTAGTACTGTGATTATGGACAAGGTATTGTATAAAACAAATCATTTATGATTTTGTTCGTGCATTGGGGCACGTAATATCGCACTCGGCACGAGATTCGCCACTGGTCTATTCAACGCGGCGCTACGCGCCTTGTCGCCTTGTTGAATAGACCAGTGGCTTATTTCGCGCTGTGTGCAATATTCGTGCCCAATGCACTCACAACTCATAAATTATTTGTATACTGTAAGGGAAGGCTGTTTCAAATTTATTGTGTTCTCAGCTTCTTCGTTATGACTGATTTCAATTCCATAGTTCATAACTCAAGTCTATATTGATTGAGGGTATGAAAGTTATTGCATTTCAAATTGCACTTTTTGTTCATGTTATTATTCCTGGTTCTGTCTTGTGATATTAGATCACTTGAGTTTTATTCTGAAGTTTGGTACATTAACCCGTTGAGGACGAGTCCCGAGTATACTCGGGCAGGTGTCTATGGGAAATGCGTGTTGTAGCAAAATCAGTCCGTCCTCAACGGGTTAAACTGATGTAAATTCTTCTCATTCATCCAGTCGAAGTACAAGATCACAAATTAGTTGAATCAAGTAACTGGAAATAAACTCACTGTTTGCAACGTTTCGCCAATTATCAATTGGCTTCTTCGGGCGAATGAAGCTCCCAATGATGGAATGGCCCTTAAATAGTGCGAGATTGTGCAGATCGCGCTGGACAAGGTCCAGTTACTTGATTCAACTAATTTGTGATTTTGATACATTAACATTTCATACATACATGGTCAATCATCCTTCACATTACATGCTCGATTATTCTTCAAAATCCTGCGAGGAAGCTTGTGGCATTTTGTTTGTACCTGTAGATTTCAAAATGGAAAAAAAGGTTATGAATATGTGAAAACATGAAGAAATACAAATCAAGTTTCTTATCAAAATTCAAATCAAAATTCAAATCAAAATTCAGATCAAAATTCAGGTCAATCATCTTTCACATTACATGCTCGATTATTCTTCAAAATCCTGCGAGGAAGCTTGTGGCATTTTGTTTGTACCTGTAGATTTCAAAATGGAAAAAAAGGTTATGAATATGTGAAAACATGAAGAAATACAAATCAAGTTTCTTATCAAAATTCAAATCAAAATTCAAATCAAAATTCAGATCAAAATTCAGGTCAATCATCTTTCACATTACATGCTCGATTATTCTTCAAAATCCTGCGAGGAAGCTTGTGGCATTTTGTTTGTACCTGTAGATTTCAAAATGGAAAAAAAAAAAAGGTTATGAATATGTGAAAACATGAAGAAATACAAATCAAGTATCTTATCAAAATTCAGATCAAAATTCAAATCAAAATTCAGATCAAAATTCAGGTCAATCATCTTTCACATTACATGCTCGATTATTCTTCAAAATCCTGCGAGGAAGCTTGTGGCATTTTGTTTGTACATGTAGATTTAAAAATGGAAAAAAAAAAAGGTTATGAATATGTGAAAACATGAAGAAATACAAATCAAGTTTCTTATCAAAATTCAAATCAAAATTCAAATCAAAATTCAGATCAAAATTCAGGTCAATCATCTTTCACATTACATGCTCGATTATTCTTCAAAATCCTGCGAGGAAGCTTGTGGCATTTTGTTTGTACCTGTAGATTTCAAAATGGAAAAAAAAAAAGGTTATGAATATGTGAAAACATGAAGAAATACAAATCAAGTTTCTTATCAAAATTCAGATCAAAATTCAAATCAAAATTCAGATCAAAATTCAGGTCAATCATCTTTCACATTACATGCTCGATTATTCTTCAAAATCCTGCGAGGAAGCTTGTGGCATTTCGTTTGTACCTGTAGATTTCAAAATGGAAAAAAAAAAGGTTATGAATATGTGAAAACATGAAGAAATACAAATCAAGTTTCTTATCAAAATTCAGAAAGTGATGAGAGACTTTTGATGGGAATAATATTCATCCTTCTGGTTTTTGTTTCTTTTTCTTTTTCTAAAGTCAGCAGAATTGGGATTTGCTCATATGGTGCTACAACCTTATCACTGGTGAATGCTATAGTCTGTTGAGCCACTCTTCATCTTATGGGGCTGGAGTGGCATATCAAGCTTTCAATCATACTCAAATGTGTTTTTAAAAACAGCCAATGTCATTAAAGGTGGATTCTGGTCTAGATTAAAGATAATCTGAAAAGAAAGAGTAGAATATGAATAGCCCAACAGTGAAAAGTTTGTCAAAATCTGATAAAAAATAAGGAAGGTATGAAATTTCAATAGTTTTTTAATGTTTGCAAAACAGTTCTTGAACAGATGATATGTCATCCCCTCTTAATTTTCCATTGATCATGTACAAAATATGAAGGAAATTCAATGTTTTTGGTAAAAGTGAAAAACACAGTGTTATTCCAGGTTGAATAACATCAGAGTAATGAATATCAGGATTTGAGACTGGGGCATAATGGCGCTTTAATTAGTGTAAAACTGGAAACTTCAAACTTTTATGTACAACCTATATGGCAAGTTGTGGAGCGATAATATCATCACTTGACTATTTGCATATCCATACTGACTGTACAAGAATCATTTCATGAAAAATAAGGAAAACTTCAGAATGACATTAAAACTTCCTTATTTTTCATCCCATTTTGATCAAATTTCCATCATTTTGCTGGAAAATATTATTCCTTCTTTTCAGACTAACTTTCAACTGCAGTGGAATTCCCCTTTAAAGAATAGGCCATGGTATAAATGCAAAGAATTTGTATGCAACTAGAATACTATAAAAGCCTTAATATTGGATGTCTCTCACACAATCAACTCGGGACCAGTAGTAGTTAAGTCCATGCTTGAAACCCTTTGCATATCACTTCTGTGTTGCTGTGTTTGTGAGTCAATCTGTCTCCTCCTATATCTATCTTCCTTTTAAAAAAAAAAAAAATAGATATCTGTATGCTGTTCCACCTCCTCAACACACCCCACCCCTTTCCCCTCTCTTTCTGCCTTTACCATACATGGCTTGCCTTCTTTCACTGAATTCATAGCATTCTACAGTAATTGATAACTTACAGTCTCTTGCTCAGTTTTGATACCTACCGTTAGATCAGCATGGCCTCTTGTCTTCTCACCATTGTAGATGAGGGCATTGTCGTGGAAATCATCCAATCAATCTTCCATTTCCACGAACATCTGTGCAGCAAATACAGGCGTAGGTCCATATTACCTTCAATGCAACATGTTGGAAAATAATTATGTCACTTTCCCTGGCTGGTGTGCATATAAAATATGTGCATACAGTCATTTTATTGAGCATAGAATCGTGTACCCTTGACCTCAGCTTCTACCGAGAAATGACTTGGGGAAAGAGATACTCTGGTATTTTAATGCAATAGTTTGGATATCTACGCACATTTTACTGAAAATCAGAATATGTGAAGAGAATGTGTCTTGGGGTAAAGCAAAACACATCTCTGTCAAATTTTGCACAATGAGCCTGTACGATATATACATAAAGAGTTGTGTTTCCATTTTTAGGAGGGGAATTTTTCTTTCCTTTTCAATGTGATTAGTTCATGCATTCTGAAATGTGTGAAGTGTTTTGCTGATGACGTACAGAGTATAATCTAATTTCCATTGTCCAAGATTAGCTTGAAGCACATTAAAAACCACAAGCTTCAACATACGCTGTATTGAAAGCAATGCCTGTTTTATTTCAAACACAGAATTCTAGTAGGAGTTTTTTTTTTTTATTCTGCCTTGTAAGTATAAGCTTTCTTACCTGTGTTTAGGGTTTCTACATCTAAAGGAGCCGCATATGTGAGAGCGACAAAGTAATCAACAGTAGAAGAGTGTTGATGAACTAATGCACCTTTTTTAATCTGTTTCAAGATTGTTTTAAAGAGCCACATTGATTTTAATTGCATACCTCAAAAAAGCTGCCGATAGGTTCTTGTGATTTAGAATCAAATGTGACCCGCTATACAACAAAAGGATCCGAAAGTCGGGAGGACAATTTTCTGAAAAGTGCATGAAATTATTCCCTTACTCTTCCACTTAAATTTCATAGATAACACGACTCATAAAAGTACTCGGTTGCGGATATATTGATGATTTTATTAGCGCATGTCGAGTGGTTTAGGGAATCGGTGTTTTCAGAAAACCGCCTTCAAAGT
Organism: Diadema setosum; assembly: GCF_964275005.1. NCBI lineage: Eukaryota > Metazoa > Echinodermata > Echinoidea > Diadematoida > Diadematidae > Diadema > Diadema setosum. The sequence continues at coordinate 9,795,539 of NC_092702.1, forward strand.
TTTCCTTGCGACACTATCATGATCAAGGGGAGGCAAGACAGTTTTCACCTCTTGACAATAGAAGGTATGCTCCTAGCAACCTCTGCGATGTTTATTCAAGCTTAGCACCAGCAGTGTACGCACGGCCAATCAGTAACCAGGATGCTACACACTGACCAATAAGATCACTCCCTCATTGCTAGGGGCGGAGTCTAGCTGCGGCGCTAAATCCAAATCTTCGGTCACATTTCTGTTCCGTCGTAAGTCAGAAAATCATGGGCCAGAAAAATGCTAACTTCTTGCCTTTTCTTTGATCATTTAGCTGCGAAACTTTGGCAGATGATAGACAAAACATTAGACTACAAAATTCTGCCCAAAACAGAAATCTGATCTTTTCGACCAATTTTGATGATCTGACTTCAAACTTGATTTTCATTCGAGCTTAGTGCCAGTGGCGTACGCACGGCCAATCAGTAACCAGGATGCCACACACTGACCAATAAGATCACTCCCTCATTGCTAGGGGCAGAGTCTAGCTGTGGCGCTAAATCTAAATCTTCGGTCACATTTCTTTTCCGTTGTAAGTCGGAAAATCATGGGGCAGAAAAACACTAATTTCTTTATACCTTTTCTTTGATCATTTAGCAGCGAAACTTCGGCAGATGATAGACAACACATTAGACTACAAAATTCTGCCCAAAAACAGAAATCTGATCTTTTTGACCAATTTTGATGATCTGATTTCAAACTCGATTTTTCTCGGCTCAGCCATCAGCGACTTTAGGATCCTATTGTTGTGGCGGGTCACAAATTATAGAGATCTTCAAAGAAAACAGATATGAAAATTCCTCAAAAGGCTGATGTATGTAGAGCAACAAAACAAAACGTCTTCTGCAAAAGCTAGCCCTCTCCCTTGATCTTTCTCCCATAGTGAATATTTTGATGCCCAATCTCATCTTTAAGAGGATCTGCTTACAGAAGAAAAGTGATACGAGTATGCCAACAAAAGTCAATTTTTTTTCTTTCACCCTAATCGTAGGGCTGCCTACGCTGGATGGTTTGCAGGCTGTTATCCCCCCCCCCCCCCCCGATCTTCATCATGCAAATGTGAAGTATGGCAGAATTGTTGTGAGGGAATGATAAACCTTCATATGTAACTATTGTAAGCCTACCCAGTTCATAGAAACGCCACCTGGGATTCACGGATGTACAGTGTACATGTATCACTCAAGCAAACATCCAAATTGCAAAGGATACTGGACAAACGCAATCCGGGCACATAGCAAACAGTCTCTATTATAGAGTACCGCACCCCAAGGACAAGCATACAATGTATGCCCATTTATGATAAATATGCTTCATGGCTGTGTTACCATGGCAACTACTGGCTGACAATTTTAGTAGCAGTTCAAAATGCCCTGATATCTCTCACTCTTCTTTTGTTGGCGTCGCCTAACCAAACATCTTGTGGATGGATTCTTTATATGAAAGGGCGAAGAGGCAAAGCCCTACAAATGTTAGACACACATGTATGTGTGTCTTGTGACAAAATGAAATGTTTTATTTGATATCATGTATTTCACAGACATGAGTGATTCTTTTTTTTTTCTATTGTATTGAATAATCTGATTTAATAAACTAACATATGATGCTCCAGAAGAGATTACTAACACAATCTACAGTGCTAATGGGGATAGGGTTTAAGTCTAATACATAAATAAACTGTCATGGTGGTAGCATTTTTATGACTATTTGTTCAAGTGTTGTAGAATTGCTCTACACACCACTTGTTGTATCATGAACATTTCATATGTCCAGTGTATTTCCAGATAGAGATCATTCAGGTGTGATTAATGTTGTGTATGTATGGCATACAATAAATATTGAGAGATTGCTCATCTGGTAATGAATCATGTTGAATTCATTTCCTCAAGTCAAAGCACTTTTTTTTTAGTTTATTTGGCCCATCATCATTTTAATGTATTATTCTTAGAAATTCACAAAGTTGCTGAAATCATTGTAAGCAGCAGTACCCGCATCAAACATTGTACCTACACGGACACAAAAGCTCAAAGTGTTTTAATTCATTTATCTACATTAGAACTCTTGGAGACTCCTTTCTTTGAAAGAGTCATTTAATTTTTCTAAAGCCTGTTCAAATCATTTTCAGCAGCCAGCAAATGTTTGAAATTGGTGGTAATATTCCAGCAAACATATCATGATGTATTGATTTCAATTTGATGGAATCCCCAGACCACAGGCTATGTATTGAAGTGGTGAAAAGAGCAGCAGCAGCAAAAACCAAAGAAATTCCTTTCATAGTATAGGATTGGCCATTTTATTTTTGCTACATACAGTACCTGTATCATAATATCGTTTGTTTGTTGGGTTATTTTTTTTAAAGGATGAAAGTACATCTTTGAGAAATGGCTACTCAGCCATGATTCTACTTCTGAAAAATTAAATGCAATGCTCAGGTTGTAACATTTTAACATTTAATTTTATTTAAAACACACACACACACACACACACACACACATACAACAGCAACAACAAGTACCAGAGTCAGGTAGCCAACTATAAAGCTACTGCATTTTTTAATTACTTTAGTTCATCACTTGAGTAAAATAAAAGGAATAAAAATGTGAGGTGATGTAATGAAAACATCTGAGAGCAGCTGATGTGAATTGCTTATTCACAAATTTTGAATGGGATTTCATAGCGTGGTTTCTGTTTTCATGTTTGATTTTACATTATACCTGCTGACATCTGATTGATATAATTTTGTACCTACACGTGGTCTGACAATGGGTACTATGTTGCCTGAGCATGAGACTTGTACATAGCTACCACAGATCTTCTTCACCCATTGAGGATGGACTGATTTTGCTATAACACACGTTTCCCTTCTCTAGACACCTGCCCAAGTATACTCGGAACTAGTCTTCAGCAGGTTAAAGAGGGACATTGTTTTGTTTTGTTTTTTGTTTTTTTTTAACCTTCATTATAACTATCTGTCACTCCATCTTTGTTGCATTGAGATACATGACCAATCCTACCCATGTGATGAGTTTTGTATAATCGCTCTTTTTTTCACAGCAACCTTGATAATTAAATAACAATTTTGATTCTCATGTTTGTTTACTTGTGAATAAGTTTCAGTGGATTTTGCTGTATATCAGATGGCAATATCGGATAATGAAGTTTCAGTGTTTAAGACCTTTGCTCAAGAAACTGAAAAAGCAGTGTGGCATATTGGAGATTGGGTTGAGTTAAGTACCAATATGATAGATGTTACTTTTAATGATACTGTGAGTGAAGTGATTTGACATGTTCTCTCACACTGCAGCTTAGAATCATTTACATTTATGGGGGGATTGGTCGCCCTGGGACTGTATTTTACATCGAATGATCTGGCGTACCCCCAACTTTGGTTTGTCTTCTTCGTATTGCTCATAGACTAATCAGAACTGTGATTGCTATTGGCATTTGAATTGAGAATTTTTTTTGGAGTGCTCGTCCATTAGTGTCACTGACTCGCGGAGACATGTGATGTTTCATCTTGACGAGACAAATGGGGAAGAGGGGGTGAAGTAATTGCTAGTGCAGTTGAGTATAGCTTAATGTGCATATCATTTACATTAGACTCACCATCAGAATCCTCTCCGATACAGTTACATAAATGTAGTGTGGGAATAGTCACCGTTTATCTTTCTCACAGCTTGTTTCTCATCAAAATATATCTAGTGGTCTGTTCTGGTAGTATTTGTCGGTTGAGAAGTGAATGGAAAGGAAAAATATCAAACCTTAGAATCAGCAGGCAGTTTCGATATTATGTTGTTTTTGTTTCTATCTCGATCAAGTGTCCATTGTTCATATTTCTTTACCTTCACTTCATGTGTGAGATTTCATAGCTGTTTGTAAGCATATTAAGGGAGTGCCATTTTTGATGGTTGTGATAATGACAATGACAATACTTTGAAAACATTTAGTAATATCATGGTATTATAATCATCCACTCTACCTAGGGACTTAATTAGTGCATGTTTACAAGATGTAAAGATGTACGTGGTGCATTGCAGAACAAACTTTGAAAAAGATTTAAGCAAACATGAATGAGATATGAACAAACGCATTGTCTAATCATATCACTTCTGGGCAGTTAGAAGCAAAATTCATGAGTGGGTGTAATAAAGAAAGATGGTAATTTCATTAAAGTCCAAGTAATGGAAAGTGGTAAACTTAGTTCTATCCACTCCAAATGTCTTATTAATATGCACATCCTGATACATTCTTATTGTAATTGCAAAATGCAGATAATACATGGGAAAGTTAACTCGGATATACTAATAAAGATTCCAATCAACAGGACATGGTATTCAAGTTTGTTTTTCAGTATCAGTTACAATGAAACATTCTTATCACTAATCCAGGCATCTATATGATTGTCATGACAGAGCTGGATCTCTGAATATCTCATCCCTTTTTCGATAATATTTTTGAATAATAGGTTTATAATATCAGGCCTCGAATTTCGCCAATTTTAGGGGCAGGCAATTTTCGGTTTTGGGGGCACTCTCTCTCAATATTTTTTTAAGGGCACCAAGGCAAGTCAGAGGGGCACCAAGGCAAAACAAACAAAAAATTGAAAGGGCACCAAGGCAAAAAAACAAAACAACAACAACAAAACAAAAAATGAAATAGCTTCCAAACTTTCGCATTAGGGACAATTATTTCCAATCATTCATTGCTGTACTTAACATGGTAAGGGCTCACCTCAGTTTGAGTTTAATTAGTGTAGCCCACATTCAATTACGTCTTTTCAAGAAAGAAGCAAATATAAAAATGGTCCATTTAGAGAAGAGAGAAATACCATATTCATTCACAGGTACATGTCCAGTAGATTTAGTGGACTCCGACTGAAGCGTAGCTGTTCAGTTGGTGGAGAGAAAACACTGGTTGAGATCGAACCTGGAAGATCATTACAGAGCTGCCAACCTTTGGAAGCACAAATTATTACTCAGCTGCTCCAAAATTCGTATTTTTCCATCATAATTCGTATTTTTTCAATTTTCCTTTTTTTGCTATTTTGAAATAAACTCGCCGACTTATGAGGCCTACAGGCTCTAAACATAACATTACGATGCATGCCGAAGTACCGAGCTGCTCATCAGCACGATAAAGATTCCAAACTATGCAGTGTTCAGTGTTGATTGATTGATTACTCACTCCTGCCTTACCCTTACTGCAAGTTCGATGGGTCAAATGCGCCATAGATGAGTTACGGTAAACACTTTACATTTGATACGAAGAAATCATTACGTCTTTCATGAGGAAAAAAATCACACAAAACAAAAACAAAACAAAAACACCCACGAACGAATGTCGACGGCCAAAACTTTGAAAAGTAATAAGCAGTTTTGATGAGCTTGAAATTAATTGTCATGATTTTGCTGTCTAACAGGTGACAGCTGCATCTAATAGTCCCTACTCGTAAAGAATTTGTCTGGGCATACGAGACCTTTCATGTATTTCTGTGCTTGCATTTTTAATCGAATGATTAATCGATGCTTTCTTTTTATTGTTCAGGGAACATATCGTCTGCTGAGAATGAGAAGGGCATTAAGGTGCCTTGAACACTATGGCTTTAGTAGCAACTTAATGCCCGTATCATTCTCAATCGACGATATAAGATCTTCGATCAAGTACACTGTAATCGACTGTTCGATGTTTCCTACTACATGTATGTGCCAAAAGAAAGGCTATAGAATCATGATATCTTTGCGATGATTCCTTTAAAGCCAAAACATAGTTCTGGTACGCCTGCAAAAGTTGTCAAATTTCGCTCCCAAATGTGAACGTATGCCTAGGAAATGTGCGGAATAACGCTGTAATAACAAGATATTGGATGGGTAACGACGAAAATGCGAAATATTAACCAAAAAGGTTCAGTCTCAGAACTTACCCGAACGGGGTCGGGCTAAACTCAGACTCCGGGATAACTTGGCCTCGCTTTGACAGCGGGCTGAGTTGTATTGGTTGTCCCTCTGGATTGTACAGTGTTACGACCAAAATCACTCTGAGAATGATCGCACAAAAGAAACCATCAACAAATGTTCAGGCGATTTATTAACAGTGATATTGTGGGTACCACGGTACAGACTCGTAATCGGGTTTTACATCAGTACAATAATGATCAATGGAAACAATTACAAATCGGTAATGGAATCACTCACATGCATTACAGCCAAATCGTACATCACAAAGTCCCTACAGTTCCCTGGTAGTGTCCAGATACGATGTTCGATGCTTAGATGAATGATACCTCCGACGTAAATCCAGAGGCATAGGTTACAATAGTCCACGGTATATAAGATCCGGGGTAAAATCCACGATATATGTCCACAACGACACGTGCAGAATCCAAACGTTATGACGACCACGTCCAGTTGATGCGTTGAATGATGATTCACTTAATAATGTTCAGCTAGGAATCCAGCCCGTCACAGGTTTGCCGTAGCAATGTCCATCGACAGAAAAATGGAGTCTATCTCCAATGTAGGCAAATTAATTCTCTGCAGGCAAAATGTCTCCCAGGCTTATCTCCACAAACATAGCATGTCAGCAGGTAACACAGGACTGACTATAACAAGTCGCTTCAGAGCCAGAAGTGACGTAACTCTCAGAGCAGAGGTGTTGGGTACTCTGCCTACCTCGGAATTTCTCCGGCTTATATACTATCCATTCACCCCTTTCTAGTACATTCTGTAATTTTCTTCAACCTGGGGCCACACACTTGAACATACTAGCAAGTCCAAGTTCCAGGAATCCTAGATGACTCACTGCCTAACTGTGTGCATAACATCATTGCCAAAAAATAACTACCAATCACATTGGGCTACAGGGACAGTGCATCTCTCAGCCAAATATGTAAGCACATCCTAGAACATTCTGGAATGGGTGAAATCATTCTAGATTGAGTGAGCTATAATGTATTTCCTGTCACATGCATGTACTGTAGCTACATTGTATACCACCTAGAAAATTCACCACTGATCTGGTCAGCCTGTATGTACTATATCTATATCATATACATGTAGAATGTTCTCCATTAATCTAGTCCACCTGTGTACTTACACATTAAAACAACCATGCATGCAGTACATCATACATGTACATACATATAACTACTAGTGTGTACATTTGTGACAACAGTGTTGTACTATGGGAGCGGCCTGTATAAACTAGCGCTTCGCGTTCTGGCTACTCGCAGTAATGGTCCGAGTTCTTACAACGCGCACATCAAGAAACCTTTTTGGCGCGCATGCAAAATTAGTGTGCGCCTATCAAGCACCTCTAAAAACAATCAAAGACGCTTGATAAACAACAACAAAAACTTCAAAGACAGCGCGTCTCAGCAACTCAGGTGATGTGCGTATAGGCTGGAGGACGGCGCGCTGTCCATTTGTTTTGTACAGGATTAGCACGCACTTTCCTGTCTGTTCAGTTAGGCCTCGTTTAGTATATTATACAACACCTATTTAGAATGTAGCTATCCGATTGGTCGATTGCCCATCACGTGACATTTAGGGAAACGTTCTATTGCACGCTCTGGCTGTCTCAGACGTGCAATATTGGTTCGACCAAAATGTTCTATTGCACGAGCTCTGATGTCACAATAAACAAACATGTGCTGCGGGCACTCAACAATGACAAGCGCGCTTACAAGCGCGTACTTTTGTCACTCATTTTTTTAACAACTTCGTTTTGCATGTACGTACGTACACAATGTAGTGTTATACAGTGACTGCGACCATGAGGCTACTCATTCGTCTTTCACAGAAAATGGTTGCCATTTCTGTGCTAAATTCAAAAATCTGTGAGTACCAAATCTGTTGACGTTCGAGGTGTTGTATAAAACAAATAGTGTATGGTCTTTACTCGTGCAATGGAACCAGATTTCGCACTCCTTGAAAGATCAGGCGCACTATTCAACTCGGCTTCGCCTCGTTGAATAGAGTGCCTCTATCTTTCACCTCGTGCAAAATCTTGTACCATTGCACTCGTGACCATTCACTATTTGTATAATAATAAATAGGTGGAGTGAAATTTGCGTTGTGATTGGTTGGATAGCATCACGTGATCGTGGAAAAATTACAGTGCGTGCCTACGCTGTATGTACGCAGAGATTCGTGCAGGGAGGGACGTAGTAGGACAAGGCCAAGCATTTCAACGTATGCGCGCGTAGAGTGCTGGACGCAAAATGTAGGAGTTTATACGCGAGTCTGCTCTAATGTACAATACACATACGCGGCAGTACTAGCGTCGCGTGCTGTGTACGTAAACTACAGTATACTGTAGGTTATGGTTTACTCTGCGTGCAAGAAATCAGTGCTGATACGGTGAGTCTAATGTTAGATCTAACTAGGGCCAAGACCTACGGAAAATACATTTAGATCGAGGGACCTATTTACTATAACAATTAGTGCATGTTCTATTGATGCACCAGTACTGGACTATAGAACTCCAAATACTAAATCATCCCTTGTGCAGTTCTATTCACCTCGGCCTGCGGCCTCGGTGAAACAAAGCAGCACTCAGGATAATTTATTATTCGTCGTTCTCTAATCCAGTATAGTGCATCATAGAGCATGCACTATTTATACTGCAGCTCCATTTACCGTGCAATTTTGGATCCATACGATTTGCTCCATTGCACGCTCGCTGAGAGCCCGGTACACTACGCGTGGGTAAACGCTAGCGTTTTGCATTTGCAGTGTGTGTATGCGACAGCACGCTAGCGTGAAGGTGGCCTCACACTATGCGTTTTTTTCTTGCGACTGCTTGCGGTTTCGAGAAGTCGCACATGGTTCTCAACTGCATGCGACTTCTCGCGACTTGGAGGCGTCCGCAAGCCTTGCGACCTCCTTGCGGCTGCTGTCAAATTTTGAACATGTTCAAAACCTTGCGATCGTCTGCGGTTGCCTCTGCGAACCCTTGCGACCGGCTGAATTTCGCAAGCCTTACGGTCGTTGCGCTCACACTATGCGAATCGATTATTGCGATCTGGCAACCGCAACAGATCGCAAGCACTGCGATCGAAAAAATCGCAAAGTGTGAGGCCACCTTAAAGCGCTCAGGCGACTCTCGCGATCTCAGATTCTCTTTTGTTTCTAAATTAATAAAACACCAAATGACAATGATCTATCTTAGGCATTATATAAAACAAATAATAAATGTTTTCTATTTGTGCAATGGACAGAATATTTCATTCGGTGAAAGATGAAATGTTTGATCCATTCAACTCGGCTGCGCCTCGTTGAATGGATCATTTCATCTTTCACCTTCTTGGATCCTTCTGGAATAAAAGTCGGTCTTCCGACTTTTATTATTTTTCTCAAAATACTCTAAAACGACTCATCATCCCGGCAAATCGCATCAGCCCAGTGAGTTTCTTTGTAGACTCTTTCGATATATTGCAAGCAAATATGAAATAGTGCCAGACGGGTTCTCAAACCCTTACCAAAACTATGTTTTCACTTTAATTCTACTCATGAGCTAGATCTTCGATCGATATTTCCAGGATATTTACACGCTGTTTATTCCAGTGCGCGCATTCTTTCGTCTGCCACGCACCTGGGTCTGGCACCTGCTTTTGTGGAAATTTCCACAAGGGGAGAGGGGTGGGGTGTCAAGTTTCTTCGAGCCGAAGAGACTGCATACACAATCTCTTCGCTTCTATTTATCTAACTGTCACTCGTGTTTTCCCCTCATTCTTTGCTGGGAATGAACATTTAGATTTCACTTTCCGAAGGTTGCTAGCACGTGGTTCTTTTTGTTGTGAGGTGTATGTATTTTCTTTTTAATCATTCTTGGGGGGGGGGGGGAAGAAGAGTAAGAGGGAAAAATGAAATGAAACGAAGGGCAAGTACGCTCAGCATTCTCAGCAAGCCGTCTTTTACACCAACATCGTTAATTATCACCACCATCAGGCATCACTCTGATCATTTTGTCCTTTTCCTTTCAACATTTAGGAACACGATCACCATCATCACTCGAGATAAATGCCTAGGAAAATAAATCACAAATACAAAGTATCAACATCTTCCCGACAACAACAGAGACTCCAACTCTCCCGTTTTCGACGGGAGATCTCCCGCCGAAAACCCATTTTTGCAAAATCTCCCGTTCTCCCGCTTGAGATTTAATTTCTCCCGCCCTGGCTCTGTGTCTCCCGTTGGAAAGGATTTCTTACTTATTGCTATTGTATGTTGAAAAAAAAAAGCCTTAGATAGCACCAGAGAGCATCTAGAACCCTAGGAACTTGGCGCTTCGCACACATCAACTTGGAGTCTCCCGTTTGCTAGGGGTTTCAGGCGGGAGAATCTCCAGATCAGAAGGTGCTTTTGGTTGGAGTCTCTGCAACAACACAAACATTACAAATGATAACACACAGCACACCGAAGCGCCTGGGATCAAACTCGCTTCGAAATATTGCAGCAAAGCAGAGAAATCACCGTTACAAAAATGCATGTACAGTGCAAGACACTTGAAAAAAATTACGTTTATATACTTCAAAGTAAGGGAACGGATAAAGTGATATCAAACGGAAGAAATTGTACCAAACGAGGAATGAGAAATGACAGAAATAAAACGATATGTAGGCTCTAGCAGAAGTTTGCAGCACCAAAAGCTACGAGAAAATAAATATAGAGCAGAAAATCAGTATTGCGACGAGATCCTTGGGATCAGCAGTCAATAAACGATACAAAACAAAGGAAATTAATTCATTTGGACCATAAAAAGGGTTTGTTATAAGTATTCTGTTATATGAGATCTCCTTTAATAGGCCTAGAAATATTATCGAGTCACAGGAAAGAAAGTTCGAACGCTTTTCACCTGCACTACTGGTACTGCAGTGCACATCAAAACATGAACGGAAACTCACCTCTTATTTGCAGAAAGATGATGCAATAACATTTAAAAAAACACAACACTCTAAAAGTCATTTCGTACTTGGGAGGCAAGGGAAAAGCGGATGAAGAAGAAGAGAAAAAGAAGCAGACATTGTACAACGGAACGCCTTCACACCCTACCCCGCCTCAAAACGAAATAGGGCACTAACGTTAGTATGTGGCGGTATTGTGGCTGGAAACTAGCTGTACAGTGTGTAGCTACTCGCGCTCCCCAGTAGCCGGCCACACCCGGGGATACCACGGCGATCGATGTACTAGTAAACATCCTTGCGTAGGGTCCGTAGGCGGCAGGGATTCACGCGCGCGAAGTTCCGTTCAGTGTATACAGTACGCAAGCAGCGATTTGCGTGTGCTTACATTGTTCTATTCAGCGCTTTCTACATACAGTACAGTGCGTACGTGTTGCATCGATATCCCAGCCGATTACATGGCACATAGGGCATCATGGCAAACCAAGAAGAGGGGACGGCAACAAGTTGCCGTAAGCATGGAAATTTTGAGAGAGGCATCGCGGCAATTAGATAGGGCATTGTGGCAAATTGCCTTTTGCCACCCGGGTAATTTGAGGCCTGTTATATGTCTGCCCATTTTTACTCTCTTTAGATTTCTTCCCATGATAACATACTCATTTGGAGTTGTATAATATACTGAAAGTGTGGCATTACTGGTGATTTGTTGTTCACCCAAGAAAATTACTATCTATTTTCAGAGAAGAATATTGTTTCACAACTACTAAAGGGCTGTTTTTGCAGAGCATGCTAACCATTTGTGTAGAATGTGAATGTCATAGAAATGTTTAAGTCCAACTTTCATAGTTTAACCTGCATAAGATGGCCAAACTGGTGTGAGGGTTTGGAAGTATTGTCAACTGATTGTGGGTGTCATTTAAGTTTGGCAAGTTTGGGATCTAAAGAATTTAGATTTTTTTTTTTAAACATTCCCAGCATCCCTGATTCTGATTTTCATGTGATTTGTTGTTGTTTTTTCTTCAAAATTGTATTAAAAGCTTTATCATATGCCCAAGACTTATTCAAGATGGGCACAATGTTCACAAAGTCTGTTTGAAGTTGAAACATACCACAACAGTTTGGAGAATGTTTCACATATATTTTTTGTATCTCATGATAGCAGTGAAAATCATCCGCTCATTTTTTGACATACCAGCAAATTGTTAGTATCGTTTTTTAGACATTCTCACAAAACATGTGGTGCATGTTGGAGGGCAAATCTGTGTAATGTGCTGTCTAACTTCTATGAAGTGCATGGCCGAGGTGTCTGACATCATACAAAGTACTATCTGTATTTCATTTTTTTTATCAGGTCTTCTACAACATATATCTACACATTGAACAATATAATAACAAATATTTTGAAAAAAATATCTAGATAATGGCATGTATGTAATGATAAATGTTATAAAAGGCACTTTGATCAGTCTAGAGTACACCATATCTATATTGGAAAATTGAAATAATGTGTAGGGGAACCTACAAAGAAGCATGATGCTAATGGGGATAGGTCCTCAGAAAAGAAGTTGGCACACACACACACACACACACACACACAACCAACAAGCATGCATGCACAAACCAACCAACAACAGATAGGAATGAAAGAGTTAGAAAAAGAAGAGAACAAATTCGTGATGTTTGCATTTAAGTTGCTTGTTCTTTTTTGTGTGTGGTCTGGCCATAGTTCAGGGATGGTACATACAACATTTGTGCGTTTTGAGAACATGTGTGCATACAAGCTATGCAGGAATGGTTTACGTCTCCATTGTCGTGATATATTTGAAGAAAAACTTGTCAGAATGTTGGACTTCACCATTTTTTGGACATTCATGTCCTTCACAAATAATTTGCTTGCTCATATGAAAACAGCTCTTTGTGTACTAGTATGGGTATATTACCACTGGAGCAAATATCAACATAGCAATCTTCTCGTCATTTTCATCCTGCATAGAGGATAAAGGAAAGGATAAAATATGGTCTGTTGAAAAGGTATCCTAGATGGAAATGTGAGTTAAATACAATGTTTACAGTACATGAATATTAATTATATGGAAATGAACCTCATTAAAAGTGGCCTCCAAAGGCAAGGGATACCGTCATTGAATATATTGCAGCACTGCTGGCGTGATAAGTTGATAGACTTCACACCTTTCATTCTATACAATCTATTATTAACTCCTCCAAAATAGGAGGCTTACAGTTAATCAACTGGAGGGTAATCATTTTCTAGCTGTGGTGTCACAAATCACAGAATGCTTGTTGTTTTGGCAACATGATCTATCTGTAGTGCCAAGTTATTGGAAATTTGACAAACAAGGATGGGTTGAGGTTGTATTTTCATGTTTATAACTATAAGCTTCAAACTTGTGAAGCGCAAGACATTATAAATACAATTGTATGTTTATGTGCCAGATATCGTCAGATAGACCAGAATGGATTATGGAAAGTAGTATCAACTTTGAATTGTACATGAAGTTCCCATCTTGTATGGTGTTAAGTAGAAACCAGGTCACCACCAAGAAGTGAGAAATCACACCATGAAGGCTATGTGAGCTGTACGTTGTATACATGTGTCTTCATGAGAGTGTTATTTTGAGCACACAAAGAAGTTTATATTCAATGAAGCCAATGGTAAAACAGAGATAATCTATGCATAAAATGGTGCAATGTAAGTCGATAGGGAAAAGGTACAATTTGATAGGTTAAGATACCACAATGAGTAAAATGAATATTTATATGATATAAACATAATATATATATATGTATATATATATATATATATATATATATATATATATATATATATAACGAAGAATCAAGAAAAAAACTAGTAATGCATTATTTTGCCAATAAGAATGAGTTTATTGAACAACTCAAATTTTCGGTGGCCTCCACCTTCTTCAGGAGTCTCGACGGGGAATGTCAATACCAAAACATAAATTGAACATGAAGAGCGCGCACTCATATACACAGAATTGGTTGCTATGAGACTGTGTACCCGAAAATTTGAGTTGTTCAATAAACTCATTCTTATTGGCGAAATAATGTATTACTAGTTTATTTCTTGATTCTTCGTTATATTGGAGCCAATACGTGAATTCGCAACATGTTATATATATATATATATATATATATATATATATATATATATATATATATATATATATATATATATATATAGATATATATAGTCGCTGGGGCGACAAGACCTCGTATCTACAAAATGTCAAATGTTCAGGAGAGCAAAGAAACATGGCAGCCAAAGCACTGTATCCAATGGGATAGACATTCCTTTGACATGCTGTGGTGGCTTCATTTTAGGGGTAAGACATCTAGGATTTGGACAGGACATCACTTAACTGATTAACTGGCCATTAATCCAAAAAAGTCATTTTCACCAAAATTACAGAGACAAGGTCTTGTCACCCCAGTGACGATATATATGTACATATATATATATATATATATATATATATATATATATGTATATATATATATATATATATGTATATATATACATGTATACATGTATACATATGTATACATATATACATGTATACATATATGTATATATATGTATATATATATACATATACATGTATATATATATATATATATATATATATATATATATATATATATATATATATATATAGGGCCTATATGTACATGTATTCATATGATATATGATATAATGTTTATATAAATGATATATTTATTCATCAAAATTTGAATATGATACTTCTGTTGAAAAGGTGGGATGTGAAAAGATCGATGCATAGGAATGCATTTGCATCCTCATCACCAGGATGCCAAATAACATCTTGTGTCTGTTTTCTTCCCAGCTCCCAACATTCAGACTGTAGCTCAATTTGGGTATTTGAGGCCCTGTCCCATGTTGGGCCTCTCATTTCAATGTGAGCCCCCTTTGTTGACCCCTAGTTTTCAGCCTGGGAGCCTAATTTGTATAGAGGCCTACTTTCCATAAAATCAGAGAGGTAGCAGCAAGCATTCTTACAGCATTGATGTAATTGGGAACTTGTGATCTGCAATGTTTTGTAAAACACAAAGCCTTCTATTGCATACTTGCTCCTCATCTTTTGAAGCCCATGTGAAGATGTAATTTATTATTGACAGCAGAACATGTGTTATGTAATAAATTGATACAGGCAGCCCATTCTTTGTTCAAGGTGACTCTAATACCCCTTTCAGGTAATCGTGGATGCGGATAATAGGAGCACTAAGTCGTAAAATTTCGATTACATGAACGGGAGAGGAGTAGAAAAGTGCGCATTATTTTGATGCTGCTATTATGCGCATAAGTGCAGCATGAGGAGTACATCGAGAATACATGAACGCGTTTTACGACTTATCCGCACTAACATTCCACAGTTCGGTCAAAGGTCACTCGATTTCCCGCACAACCGCTGACTGCTGAGCTTGAGCGCGCGAGAGGTGTGCATACACGTGAGGATATTCACCGGAAACATTACGTCATTATAGAGGCGTGCGCCGTAACCATGACAAATAACTCCGTCCTTCGCACCATTATATGAACGGGTGCTCGTAAAAGTAGTGCGCACTTCATGGGACATATGAACGCGATTTTGACTACTTCATCTGCATTATTTGGATGCGGATAATTGAACCGCGATTACCTGAAAGGGGTATAAGAACCTTCTGTGCATAAAATAAAAATAAATTAATACTGATAGTTTCATTGAAACTGGCCAAGATTTGTTAGTCTGGGAATTCAGACTTTCACATAATAATAGAGTGATAACCAATCAACCAACCAATGATTATTTAGTGCCTTTTCTATATAGACTGAGGTGCTTCTACAATAACGAAACACAAGAATTCAACAATATTTACTGATTTAAAAAAAAAAAAAAACAGAGAGAAAGAACTGAACAAATAACCAACCCTGCAATGGAATTAAGTCAGAACTATAAAGAAAAATCTTTATAAAATCTGTCAGTATTACACTGTGGCTACTTTACAAGTGAAAGTGAATGAAAGGTATATGTCCATAATTATACTGTGTACCATACCCATCAATCGTATTAAATGCTTGGAACTAGCATGAGACTACAATGTATGCTATGTGTCAATAATCAGTCTGTTGCTAAGCAGGATGTAATTTCCACGATGATATAGAATAAATGATATAGAATACTTTATCTCATCAAGCCCAAGTAAACACATTTATGATTTATCTTTTTATATTGTCTTTCCTATTCATTGTTTGTGTGTTATGAGGTAGAGTTAAAAAAAAAAAACAATCTCTTTTATATGAGCCCTTTGTTGTTTTTATATTATTGTTTGTTTTAATTGCAGAATCTTTAAAAGCCTTTTGATTGCCTTTAAAATATAATTGATGCTTAAAGGGACTGTACAGTACTGGTTGAGGTGGTGATTCAGGTTTATAACATTCCTAAGTGAGATAATGAGAAACCTCTTATGAAATATGAAAGAGCATGTAATTTTAAGAAGGGTTCAACATTTATTTGATGAAAATTGGTTTTCAAATGGCTGAGATATCAAAAAAAAAGGTGATAATGATAAAAGGCGACAGGCCACGACTTTTATTAGATCTCTTTGTTTCATCATGTTTTTGGATATCTCAGCCATTTCAGAACCGATTTTCATCAAATAAACTTTTGATACCCCTTAGAATTGCATTCTCTTTTACATCTCATAGAGTGGTTTCTGAATATCTTGCAAAACATTAAAAGCTTAATCCTCACTTCAACCAGAACTGTACAGTCCCTTTAAATTGGCATTCTGAGGCATGAAAGTTCCTGTATCTCTAAGAACTTGGCAATTTTGTGTAATTTTCTTTCTGATTTTGTGCAATTTTCTCTCTGATTTTGTGCAGATTCAATAATTTTTTCAAGTTTAAAATCTTTCTCCTGGATAAGAGGTGGAAGTCCCTTGTAATTGCCATTATGGTTTATAGCCAATATTCTGATGGCAGAAATGAAGTTACTGTGTAATGCTTGCAAATTTCAAATTGAAATGTCATAGCAACTGCTGTTTCAATCAGTGCTGTGCACTTAAGGTTAAAAGTATGAAGAAGAAAACAAATCTTATTGTCTGAAAGAGCTCACGTAATTCAGATGGCAAAAGCAGACCTGTCAGTCATCTGTTGGGCATCATGCATTGTGACGAACAGATTGCCTTTCCTTATTCCTCCTCACAAAATGAAGGGTAATCAGTGTCATTGTGGAGATGTGCTTCGTCAGAGGATGTGGAGTGGTTGTGATATCAAGACAAATTAGATTTGAGAAACATGTCAGCTTTTTCTTTCTCTTTTTTTTCTTCAGTGTCTCGTCTGCAATGCCCATTTCTTGTTGAAGGTTGCAAATTTCTTGTGAAAGTTATGACAGATTCCTTTTGAGAATAATGACATGTGTTCTCTCATTACATCTGGAATTGTCAGAGCCTCTTTGTTATTAAAAAAAAAAAAAAAAAATGGCATTCTCCACTTATGGATATGATTTCAATGTCTGATGTGTTTATCTCCTGCCTGATAAACTGTGTTCTCGTGCAGGCTAGTTGTGATAGATTTGCCAGATAGAATTCTGATAAATCTGCCAAACTGTAGTGTGAAGTGTGTCCCACTTGCATATGGTGTTTAGAGATATTATATGACCCGCATTCAAAGCTTTGTCTTGTTATTGTATATCATTGTCAAGATTGTCTGATGATCCTCACGCAAAGTCTGAGAAATTTGAAAATTTAACATTTATGAGTTACACAATCCACATAATTATTTTTACTGTCCTGACTTTGAAATCAGAAATTTTCGTATCACTAATAGCAAAACATTTAACTTTTATTTATTATACCAGTATAAAACATGCTAAAAATTCCATTGTTTTAACATGCAATCTTATATCTGAGTATTGCAATTTTGATGAGACTAATAAATATTGCATGTATTTGCATTTGGGAAATATCATGTAGGGTTTTGTATGCAAATGATTCAGCAGTCTACTGCAAACATGGCAATATGATGCGTATCAACTAGCTGAATGCTTTCTGTGTGACCGCAGGGAGGAATTCAAAGATTTAGAGAAAGTCAGGTGGAAAAAAAAAATGCCTTGTCTGCAATTAACATTGTCATTGCAAATCATTTCAGCAAATTGCTCGTAAATACATTGTACTAGTACATGACATTGTGGTGTCCAATGTTTGTAGTGATATTTTGGATTGGCTTCAGAATCAGTGAAGTTGTTCAGCAGTTTTTATTGAGATGGCAGGAGTTTTTCTGATTTTTTAATAGCACCGATTTTCGCTGTCCATGAAAATGATAGCATTTTCTTGCATTTTGAAATCATTGTTTGGTTAGGGAGTTGTTTTTTGAAGCATATGATTTTAGAAACATGATGTACTACAGCATAACTTTCACATTATGCCCAAAATGTCTATTTAGTAGATTTTTATAAATTTAAGGGTATTTTATGTTGTTGCCTCATAGTCATACGATGTAATTTTTTCCCCATGGAGTCTGGAGAACAAGATGGAGATCTCTTTACAGTGAAATCTGTAGATTTTAGTTAGTGATATATGGGAGTGCAGATAACGTATTGGTCAAACAAGAAAGATAGCAAATTACCTATCAGTAATTGAGGCTTATCCCAAGATTGCACAGGGATTTTGTGTTAAACTATGTACAGGACTCTGCAAAAAATCAAAACAAGAAGAAACATTGACAAAAAAGTAACTAATTTCCAACTCTTCTCTTTCCTGCTCCCACTCTCCCACACACACCTTTCTGTTTATGTTGTAGGAATCCATAGCACGGCATGAGGCTTACATGGACAGCCTGGAGGAAGGAAAGGAAGGCTCTAGGCACGTCACATCCCAGGAGAGAGTGTTACGGGCACAGCAGTGGCTAGCTAAGTCAGGTGAGTGGATTACACCCTTCTTTTGGAGCTAAGGTAATAGAGCTGTTGCTCTTTAATTCATTGAGTGTTCCTATGAAATACATTTTAATACCTGAAAGCCAGTTTGCACGTATTAGTTCTTGCTAAGTTTGGCAGTCCATGGGCAAGGCTTTTGGTGATTAGCAAAAACCTATGTTATAAAAGCAGGCATAGAGTTTTAATACACTAGTAAACTGAGTTATGCATTATTATGTTTGGTGACTGGGTGCTAGTAAACAAGCAATTCCATTCACATATGCCTGTGCAAACTATTTCAACCGTAAGAATGTAATTTTTGACTGTACGTAAAGGCGTGCTAGAGATAAGATTGATTAAAAGATATGGTCTGCAGAGAGAGTACTTATGCATGCAGAAAGTAATAAACTGTACCTGTTCAAGTGTGCCGGTAAAGATTTTGTGTTGAAAATCACCTAAGTCAAGTTGCTGTCATAAGAGTATTTGTTGTAGGTTCCTGAACCTGTACAGTAATTTTCCCCTAGAAACCATATTCAAGCAAAGTGTTTTTTTTTTTTTTTTCAAAGATAGGAAGACCTGGCCTTGAATGATATTTCTATATTGTTTTATCTGTATTCAAGTGTGTTTTGTTTTGTCTTTTTGTTTTTGTTCCCGTGATAAAGACTATCTTTGAATTCACATAATGACACAGGTATCTCTTGGTATTGGTGGATCATCCACATGGAAACAAAAATAACCCAAATTTGCCTGTGACGGTAAACTGCAAAATGTGTCTAAAAGTGGATGTAGTCTATGAGGGAACATTATAACAGTGAAATATGATATAAAGACACTATATTATATGTATATATATATATATATATTTTATTTTTTTTTTTTGGGGGGGGGGGGGCAAGCCAGCTTGTAAGATGAGTAATAAAAATGGATAGATTATAAATTGATTAAAAAATTGATGAAAAATAAAATTGATTCTGAGGCATAATGACCTTGACATTGACATCTATTTATCTTGTGCTTCATAATTACAGTACTGTGCCACAAAATGAGGACTTGAGAAAATATATTTTTTTTTTGCCCCCCGGACATATATATGTATATAGTACATGATGTACTGGCTACAATACCCACTGATTCAATAAAAAGTAATCAAATATGTACACATATGTCATTATGTGTGTTTGTTTGTGTGTATGTGTGTGTGTATATATACTCATAATAGCTTTGTAGTTGTGTAGAGTTATAGATAATTTACAGCAGAACTCCAAAGATGTGATCATGTGTTGTGTACCAGCACTGATATTTAGCACGTACATGTGCCATCTATGAAAAACATTATGATAACAGCTAGACAAGAATAGAAATAAATGAATAATGTACAAGTTCCATAGAAATTATGCAGTAGACAATATGAGCCCCCTCTCTCCTCCCCATAAAAAGACAGAAAATAGGGGAATGTTATGGGTCACGAGGCTGAGTCACATACAGTTAGACAATCGTGATCCACTGCCAAGTCAGAGAATACAATGTATAGATTTTACACAAAGTATCTCTATGGATGTTTCTGCACGTAATATGAATTTTGGAGCTAAGTGAGGATTATATTTTTAGTACTCATAACAATAACCTACTGTCATAGACAGGAACACAAGACAACATGTTCACAATGAGATCACTATCTACAAGTAATGTTTCAGGTTTCAGGCTTTGATGGGAATTACCATTAGTCTTAGAGCAACGTCTTGTGTGTGTGTTTTTTTAGCTGTCTTACCCTATTAAAGGGATCGTACAGTTTTGGTTGAGACCTAATTTCAGGTTTCTAACATTTTTTGGTGAGATAATGAGAAACCGCTTATGAAATGTGAAAGAGCATGTAATTCTATGAGGAATTCAATGTTTATTTGATGAAATGGCTGAGATACCCCAAAAAGAGTGATTCTAATAAAGTGTGGGACCCACACTTTATTACGATCGCTTTGTTTTACTTTGTTTTTGGATGTTTCAGTCATTCCAAACCCGATTTTCATCAAACAAACTTTGAATTCCTCTTAAAATGGTATGCTCTGTACTATATCATAAGTGTTTTCTTGGTATCTAGCAAAAAGTTAAAAGCCCAATTCTCATCTCTACCAATACTGTACCATCCCTTTAAGTTATATAATGCATAATGTGGGCCCTGTAAACATTGAAATCACGGGGACATGTCATATTTTTTCCTTTTTTTGAGAGGGGTACTTCATGAGTTTCCAGGAAAAATTGAATTAAACAACATCAAAAAGTAACCTATTATAAATATACAGACATTTACAAGGTACATTGTGCAAAACCTTCATTCTACCTGTTATATTTGTATTCCTGCATGCCTCCCTAAGCCATGCTTGGGCTTTTGATCATAATCCTCATACACTCTAAAGTCTAAGCTACCCTCTGCACCACTTCATGTTGAGGTTGACTGTAAGAAATAGGGTAAAATCAAACACACAGAACAACAGAAATTTCATCAATATTCAGCATGAAATCCTGCTATGGAATCTTCATATTTCACATGTTTTCAGTAGTAATATTGATCACATTTGTATCTGCAAGTTATATGTAGACAGGATGATCATGCCAGTACTCCACAAATTTCCTATCAAAGAAAGTTTTAAAACCCATTTATTAATTTCATAGTTTCAGGTCATTTATTTGTGTTAGCAAAAGTAATTTATGTATTATTTTTATAATTTAATAAGTATAGGTTTTGCTGATTTAGATATATTTGTGTTAAATTTTCATAGTTAAATTATGTAACTTCCATTACTTATTTTGTAAGTGCTATGCAACTATTTTTTTAGTATTTAGCACGATATGAATGAACATATTATTAGTGTTAAATGATTATGACTATGTTGGACCTGATATCAGCACTCTGAAGACGCAGCAAAAAATCAATGCAATCATTCATTGGGTTTTCCCCTCTGAAGTAGTCACTGTGTATTCAAGGTATTACACACAAGTTCTGCTGCATTAATCAAATGCAAAGTTCAGTGAGAACTTCCCCCATTTTATGCAGTATATTGTTTTTCCAGTTCAGTGTGCCATTTTTATTCTGAGATGAGAACTTTTTCTTAACAAGATGCCACGGGTTTTGTTTTAATAACAAATAAGCAAGTCATGATCAATGTGTCATGATCTTACAAATGTAAAGAGCTATAATAGGTGTCATGTGTCACATGAAAGGCCATCACAGGTGGAAGATAGTTGGAAAAATGAAATATTGCCTGCTTTAAACAGCCAGAAATTGAGAGCCATGGTGATATGATTTGAAGTTCTTGTTAATGCAGCTGCAAACTTGATATTGTGCATTTGTTGAAATGGCAGTAACCATGGTAATAGAGACTTGATTTATTTCTCTGTCATTCCACTAAAGCCAGTGTATGACTCTTTGAAACCACAGAAGAGAAAAAAATATATAATAATTGCTATTTTCTTAATATCGTGCAGTAGAATAAATGGAAGACATCATGAGATAAATGAGAGTCATGTGCAAATAAGATACAGATAGGGAAATTATTTTAGATCCACAGTATGGCATGTGAAGTTAGTGTCATGTGAATCAGCAATTAAAGGTCAACAACTCATCATACATAACAATATCTTTATTGAAATTCCTGTGAACTATTTCATTCTTGCTATTCCTTATGGTCACACCCCCCCCCCCCATACTAGCGCATGTACAAATGCGTCTAGAAGGATTTTTAGCTTGTTTCTCATAACAGAGTTTTGTGTCCCTACCAAGACTTTATTGGAACTCTATAATGGGATTGACATTACACATTTCAGTCTGCCTTAACTAATTTGGTAAAGTGTGTGTTCCTTTAGCACAAGACTTTGAAAATTTGTTCTATAGGACAAGACTTTGAAAAGCTGCCTTGTACCTATTCAGTGCATGCATTCTTTTATACTGTACTTGATATTTGATGTCATGCTTTGTGAGAGTGTTGAGGGTATTCAAACTAGCCAACAGAAAAGTTTCAGTTTCAGCATTATAATTAGTGCATACCAGATACTAAGCATTTCTTAAATTCACCAGTCACCGAGATGTATTTAAAAAAAAAATGATTTTGATGCAATCCTTTTATGGATTATAAACACAACAAACATGCAAAGAAAGATAGAAACAAACAAACGAGCATAATTCCCAATGCTTTCTTAATGAAGACTTAACCCAGATTTAAATATACAATTGTATTGAAAAGATTAATGGTACAACCTTTGTAGATAGATATGTTTGTGTATGTATGGTTGTTCATGTGATGTGTGTGTGTATATATGTATATACGTGTATTGAAATATAAATACAATCAGTGGAACAAAAAGAATGTGACAAAGCTACTGTACATATGGAAAAAAAAGTAGAATGAAAATCCTCTCCGTGTTAAAGTTGACTAGGGGTCTATAGCAACTTAATAAACACACACAAAGTCTGTATCTGTTTCATTGACATTGCATGTGAAAGATTAAAGTTATGGAATTTTGAAGTTTTTGTATAACAGTAACAGTGATACTGTACGAGCTGAAATTTTTGCGTACAGATATTTTCGCGAATTGCTACTTGGAGGACATTTTTGCGTGTTGTTAATTTCGTGGTTGCGAGGGTCTAACTGAACTTACTTATTTGCGCATTGTTATTTTCGCGTGTTGTTATTTTCGCGGTTCAAAGGCGATTCGCAAAATTTGCGAAAATAAAACCACCGCGAAAATTTCAGCTCATACAGTAGCAGATGTGGTGGTTAAAGGGTGTGTACAGTTCTGGTCGAGGTGAAGATTTAGCTCTTAACGTTTTGTGAGATATTCAGAAACCACTCTATGAGATGTCAAAGAGCATGCAGTTCTAAAGGGTATCAAAAGTTTATTCGATGAAAATCGGTTTTGAAATGGCTGAGATATCCAAAAACAAAGTGAAACAAAGAGATGCTAATAAAGTTGGGGCATGTCGCCTTTTATTATTAGCACTTTTTTGGATATCTCAGCCATTTGAAAACCAATTTTCATCAAATAAACGTTGAATCCATCTTAAAATTACATGCTCTTTCATATTTCATAAGAGGCTTTTCATTATCTCACTTAGGAATGTTCAAAATATGAATCCCTACCTCAACCAGTACTGTACAGTCCCTTTAAGCGTTGGGAGTCTTGCCTGTGTGGGACGCATTGCTGGTTTCTAGGACAATATATGTTTTCTCCAAAATCGTACTTTCCAGGAAGAAATGTTGTTTTTGTGACTCTGTGCAGATATACCTACATCTTGGTGTCCTTCCTTATCTTACGCAAATGACAATCAGCCCTTTCTTGCGCATTTACTTAATTTTTTGAGATGATATTTCTAGACATATTTAACAAGGGAGAATTTCCTTGAAAGGGATTTTATTGTGTGACCGACCTTGAGACCCCAATGCCTTCAAACAGAATGTACTACAATAATGAGCACAATCACTCTGTCATACAGCCAACTCCCATTTTAACAAAGTCCTCGGGTACTGGCAGTTTTTTTTTTTTTTTTTTTTTTCTTAAAGCTGAACAAATATTTATGTACAGATATTTGAAGGTGATAATTTTTGGACTTGAATATTAATTTGTTGTATCCAAAATTTCATTAAAAATGTGCTTCTTATAACAGAATTGCACTGCATTGAAGTCACTGGAAAGATTACGGAAGCAGTCATAGAAAATAAGCACTCACAGCTTGTTAATGTTAGGAAGTTAGATCTATGGCTGATGAGACTGAATTCATCTACAAAATGCACCTCGTCAGAAGCTGGACATGATTCCCCTTTTGAATGAAGAGATACTCTATTCGCTTTACCATGGATGCACAAATATACACCTTTGGAGTGGTGAAAGACTAAGCAGAAAAAAGAGCCCACAAAAACCTTCACATATAGTGGAACTGACTTTGGATATAGATCACGTAGATATTAAATCTTATGTGTACATTATACAATTTTGACAGCAATTTTTGATCCCTTTCTGTGGAGAACTTTCAATAAATATGAGACCTTCAGTCAGCCATACAAAGTGAATACAGTCATATGGTCACAACTTCTCAGTCCACCCAGAGCTGGTGTTTTTCTTCCCTTCTGTGAGTGTTTGCATTGCATTAAAATCTTCTGAAGCTTGTGGGCTAAAGACTAGCAATGTATCACTCTCAGAAATTGTATAAAATTTGTAAGATTTTTCAGGATAAAACTGAAGATGGGCAGCTGGGCAGAAAAAAAAAAGTAGGCAAGTCCTATTTTGGCTCTAAAGACAATGACAGTTATGAGAGTGAGCCCCACTTTTTATGTAGAAACAAAAACACGTTTGTATCTAGTTGAAAATTACTTATGGTACACAAATAATAAATGAATTGTCATTTTAACAAATCTTTAAAATTTTAGGTTGTCAAAGGAGACATTGAATTGAATTTAACTGAATTGAATTGAAAATGTCTTTATGGAAGATCTGACTGGTGACCTAAGGTCAAATTGCCCAGATGTACATCATACAAAAGTATACATTGATTACATAAAAATAATGATTTCATATACATAGATTGGAACCATCAATACATTCAAAATGACATACAAATAATACAAAAGATATAACTTTAAAAGTCATCGCTTAACTATGAGATACTTCAAATCCAACCAGAAATAATAAAAAAAAAAGAACCAGTATTAGTTTTTTTGTTTTTTTTTAAAGTAATTTAAGATTTATAAAAAAAAAAATCATGATTAGAACACATTTTTGGTGAGACAATCTCTAGTGATTTCTACATTGTTTCGTAGTTGGGAAGTGAGAGCATCAGAGGGAATGCAAGACAAATTACGAAGTCATGCCCCCTTCCCAGCAGATTGCCTGATGTGTAGGACATCTTGGAAATGGCTACACGGTGCTTGCACATAAATGTAAATCTGTCATTTCTGCATAATAATGCAAGCTAGAATCACTCTTTTGTGATTAGTGGTTCTTACCGGAGACGCTTGTTCATTTCTTGTACTACCCTTTCTCACTCCTGCTCTCTCTCTCTCTCTCTCTTACTCTTAAAATTCTCTTTTTCCCCATTTCTCACTCCCCATTTCTCCCTCTCCGTCTTCCACACACATACACACACACACACACACACACACTCACTTGTGAACACTCCATCCCAGAGAATGACTCTTATGCCCCCTGTTCCCATGGCAACCATATAGCAGACAATGTACACTTGATGTCAAGACCCTCTCGATAGGATTTTTTCGTCTTGACTGTCCCTCCATGCCTTTGTGTTGAAAAGCAGCTGGCCATTGCGTAGTTAATATCCTCTGAGGCACAGTGCACCAAGCCAGCGGTGGTCTCTGGCACACAGCAAGCTGTGCATGAAGACAAACAATGAACCCCCACCCCTTCAAACAAAGAATAGAAAAAGAAGAAGAAAAAAATAGAGAGACAGAGGAAGAAATATTGCCCAGTCAAATTTTCACAGTTTCAGTGTATCTAAGTAATCATATGCGTGTGCTCAATTCTTTGCCATATATCCAAGTATATGGAGTGAGGTGTCCATGCTGCATTTGTGTCTGTTTCCTTCTTTTTTTTTGTATACAGTATCTAAATATGGCTATGTGTTATTCATTACACTGGCAGAACTTCTGCTCCTCAAGCATTCATGTTGTAGATTGATATATGCCTGTTATTTATGACAATGTTGGATGGATATACACACACAGTTTAATATATACTGTATACGGCGTTATTTTCGCGTACAGATATTTTCGCGAATGACGAGGTCATAGACATTTTCCCGAGATGTTGTTTTCGCAAATCGACGCCGACACTTACGTTAATGCTCTATTAACAAAGTGCATGGAGACAATTTCGCGTGTTGTAAAATTCGCAATCCAACTGCATTTCGCGAAATTCGCGAAAATTAAACCCTTGCGAAAGTAGGAGCTTATACAGTACATATGTATTATATATATATATATATATATATATATATGTATATATATATATTATAATGTGTTTATAATGTATGCCATCATCTGATAATTATCTTTGTGCTAGCAGGATGAAAGAAAAAATATACACATTTTCTATGTCAGTATTGGTTTCACCATGTGACTGTAAACCTTAGCACTTTAGTATCATTCTTTCTCATTTTTGTAGCACTTCTTTGCTGAGACTTTGTATGGAAGAGGAAGTATTGACTAATTACGCATCAAGTAATGGGCATGAATTTGTGGGCAAGTGATCAGGTTTCTTTTCCTTGTTATTTTGTTTTGCTACGGAAGTGTCGTTAGGGTATATTTTTCTTCCTCTTCACTAGATATGCAATAAAATAATTTCTTAGTATTACCGTGCAATCTCTTTCTCCACCCACTTTGGTTTCACAAGCTACATTTGAAATCCTTCAACACCATGAATGGTACTCATCACCCCAGTACTTCTGTCTTAATCTTGATTGGTTTCCCACATGGTAATGTTTCCTGGTTGTCATTTTACCTTTTTTTTTCCCCTTTTTTAAAGTTTGGTATAAAAACAAACCTTGGGATGATGTCTTGAAATTTGTACTTGGCAGATCTATTGTTTCTGATATCAATAAGTGCTTTCCCTCCTCTTTCCACTCCCACCCCCACCCCCGCTGACTGCCTCCCCTCCCCCTTTTTTTATATCATTCAACCCACTCTGAGAAAAGTGTGTGTGAAGGGTATACCATATTAATTTACAATCCGGTTGATTTAATTTCTATTTCACAAATGATAAAAGCTTATGTTGGTAGATGCAATTGTAAGTTCCAAGAGCGGTGAGCATACATTCACAGGCATAAAATGCTCATGAAACTAAGAGTGGATAGCATATCCAGCACTCTTCTGCATGTTGCAACATATGCAGGCACCAATACAACTTGTGTATTTGCAGAAAGGGTAGATCGGGCAAGCAATTTCATTAACATTATTACATTTTCATTGATTATGATTTCTCACCAGCATTATAAAAGGCCGCATTATGGTGCTCATTTCACAGCAGGATATGCTCTTGCAAAAAAAAAAAAAAAAAAAAAAAAAAAGGAGGGGGAATTGTAAACCTCCATGACATAATGAGCTCAGACAATAGAATTGTAGGAGTCATACCCTGCAGTTGTGATTGTTGTATTGTGTTTGTTAGTCTTAGTTGAGTTTCTGTATTTAAAAAAAAAAATTACAAGGTTGAAAACTGTATATGTGCACTTTTAAAGATTTCAACCAATCATTTCTGATGTGAATATTACTGAGTGTAAAACAGAGTGGTTTCTGGTAGTAAAGCCACAATATTAAAAATGTTGGGGGTGGGTTTTTTTTGTGTGTGTGTTTTGTTTTGTTTCATCTTGTATATTAGAATGAAAATCATGTACTGAGGTTCATATATATGAAATTCATGTAGATCTAAAGTGATTGTTTCATTGGTCTTGTGAAGTCTTGCTGTTTTGTCAAGAAATGCTGTTCTTTTCTTTGTTAGCACCAGGCTAGCTATTCACTGAGTGTGAGTTTAAGCAGGCCAGTCGTGAGAGATTGAAAATGGTGCAACCAGTAAAGGTTGGATATCTTTGACACAATGGCCTGCTCGAGCTAGACTTGGAATGACAAATATCATGATGGCACTTTCAAGATACCATTGTACTTTTGTGAGTAGTTTCTGTTGATCAGTTTGGGGTGTTCTGTGGATTCAGATCCTTTGATGACTATAACCACAGCCAACAGCTATCATTGTAGACACAATGATGAACTACTTGTTTTGGAAGTCAAAATCAATCATTTTGTCAATAAATTAACTCTGTATGTGTATAACCTGTTTGGGGAAATTTCCATTAGAGAGTAGCCCTGATCTGTGGTCAAATGCTAAGCTAACTTATCAGTTCAATTGATGGTAACTGGCTCTCTCTCAAAGGAAATAGATGATTCAAAGTTCCACATTACTTCAGGAAAAACATAATGTTGACATGAATTGTAAGCTTTCCTTATCGAGAAGTCATGAGCTAAAGTTTGCGTGGTTAGGGGAGGGAGAGAGGGGATGTGAATTGCAATTAGATTGTACTTCAATCATGCATTGAAGAAAATAAAAGAGATTCAGAGAATACATTTACTTCTGCCTCAAGCTTGTGAGTAATTGAGACACCATGTGACATTCTCCCCTGAATGTAAATGGAAATTTCATAGTAAGCAAAGGAGGTTCTATAGCACTTGACTATATTTGAAGTGTCTGAATGCAAAAATAGATAAATGTCAATTTAAAAGTCTTTTTTTTTAAGTATGGTCTTTATCAAATCGAGAAAAATTAGATCTTTTCAATGATACTGTACTTGTTCCATAACAAGATACATTTTTGAAGATTTTATTCAAATTATTTTATATTTTGTAATTATTTTCTCTGTTTTTCAGCAGCTTCACTCTCAGATATCTTAATTTGATGAGAATGGATATGTTGCTTTTTGCATTTTAACTCTTCATTTGTGATTGTATGTTTTCATATCGTACAATGTACCTTTCTCCTTTGTTGTGATGTTCAAGGTGGTTTACAATATGTTATCACCCCAGTCAATGGATTTGAGCCTATACCCTTGAAGATGTTTGAAAGGATTTGCTCATTGCAAGATTGAGTTAAGATCTCAGACATTCTTTTGATCCAAACATCAAAGTGAATACATACCAGGTTTAGAACTAACAAACCCCTCTCCCTCTTTGTATTTGGTATCCCTTTCATCAATCATCATGCCAGTTCCCATGCCAACAGTCCAGCCAGCCAAGAAGCCTGAGCAGCCCCTGGATCTGAGCAAGAACGGCTTGGAGGAGGATCTGGAGCCTGCAGAGGAGGAGGAGGATGAGGATGGAGATGGGAAAGCATCCATGCTAAAAGTGCCTGCCATCGTTATGCAAAGGTAGAATGATGCTCCTTTTCTTTCTTTATATATGTTCTCTCTCCCTCCTGTTGCTGTCTCTCTCTCTTCTCATTTCTACCTCTTCCTCCTCCCTCTTTCTCCCTACTTCCTCCAAAGCATTCTCAGCTCACCTGAACCAAAGGCTCAAGTGAGCATTTATTGTTCCACATCGGGCATCCATTGTCCACTGTTCGTTCTGTGTCGTGCGCCATGCGTCGTGTGTAAACTTTGTACATTTTTTCATGTTCTTCTTGGAAACCCCTGGACTGATTTTCACAAAACTGTACAGGTAGCATTCTTAAGGTGATGGGATCTCAATTTGTTCAAATGTATACCATGATGGGGGGGGGGGCAGTGTCAAGGCATCATGGCATCCATTTGAACAAAGGAGCAAATCCCCCAAATTATGGGATTTTCAAAAAATCCTCTTTTCTAAAGTAGAAGTCATAAAACCAAGTTTATGTTATAAGCACATATATTGGTGATCGAAAATTCATGTTTGTTCATGACAGATCTGGAGGTGTAAACTAGGTCCCAATTCTAACATTGTCATCTTCTTAAAAGCACTTTTTTTTCACCAAACTTGGCAGGCATTGTCACTAAGGTGATAGAACATACTTTTGTATAAATCGGCACCACTTTATGTGTGAGAGAGTTATAACTTGTGCATATAAAAGATTCTGCTTCATTCATTCATTGCAAATAGCAGGGTGCTAACCTAGTGAAGTGGTCCCCTTACCCACCCACACAAGAAAACAGGCAAATGATGCTTAACCCTTGTAGTTCATCCCAGGTGACTAGTAATTGTCAGCAAATGGTATCAACCATTCACGATGTGCCATATGCTTAAATAAAAAATAATATTTGTGGAAAATATATCATTTTAGACCACTTTATGCTCTTCTTCAGTGGAGACAGTGAAAGAAAGTATTCAAGCTTGTCTGTAACACAAATTAAGTTTAATGATTAATGAAATGAATGGACCAGCAAAGGTTACATTAGTAAAGTTTGCAATTACAGCAGCTTCCATGTAATGTGCAGTCATGAGGTTTTGAGAATTTTCTGAGTATTGTGCACGTGCATTAGATGGTTTAGTTATAATCAATATGTCAGATTTTATCAGGGAAAGTGGTTGGTGGAATTCAAACTAACTTCACGTCTGCCATCCACTGGTATGTTGTGAAGTTTTTACCCTCTATAAAGGCTGAACAGGATATGGTGTTCTTGCAGAGCGTGCCCATTATCATACACAAGCAGTGGTTTTTAGCTGCTTATTGTGGGAGAAAAGGAGACACACACTCACACAAATAGAAGTAATGAGGAAATGAAAAAAACAGCTCCAAGTATTATTAGGATGCTTGTCTGGTTTTGTCTGTAATTATCTGTGTAAACTCATTTAGGTAATGAAGAAACCTTGTTGAGAGAGCAAAATATTTGCTGGTTGGCTTTGTAGCATCATGGTTTGATATCCTCTGCCTGTTAGACCTTCTCTTATTGAAACCAAGCACGCCTACAAAACAGAATCATGAAAGCAGAAGATTAAATGTTGCATTCCCTTAAAAGCTATTGCAGCTCTGCTGTATGATTATCTTTGTTCTGTCTATGGATGATTGGATATTGCCAGGACAGTGGTGTGCCCCAAGCAACTCATTAGGTAAATCTATATTGCCGTCTCAAGACAAAAATATTTTTGCTTTCAATGGTCAAAATGTTGATTCTGCTGTAGGTGAGATATTTTCCAAGTGGAAGCTTGCAAATAATACCTTACCACTACACCAGTTTATGATGACTATTGAAAAAAATTGTGTAACTTCCATGCATCTCATACCTTTTCAAATGGAATTTGAGAGCATGCTGAAGTGAACTGTGAAATACTAAAATCATCCTGGAATCGATCAGAAATTTAGTCATTATAGTGGATTGCTGTACATCAGACATATTTCCTCTCATTCATCCAACTAATGATTTGCCACATATGATTATATTACCCAGTTATTTTTGATCTGTAGATAAAGCCAGGAGAAGAAACCAGCAAGCACCAAAAATACAAACAAACAAACAAACAAACAAACAAACAAAAACATTCCCCTCCCCCCCCCCAAAAAAAAAGGAAGTAGTATATTATGAACAGTCATGTTGCTTCAAGAAAAGAGTATTATAAATTTTCCCAATAGATGAATCCAACTTCAATGCACTATAACTTATGGCACCCCTAACTGAGGGGCTTCCAAAGAAGAACAAAAGCACTTTTATGCAATGAGCCAGGTGCATTGCTATGTCAGTGCATAAATCATCTTTTGTTAGGCATACTTGAAGCCCCCAGTTAGAAATTACCATAAAAACACTACCCAAACCGAATAAGCCAGTTCGGGGTTCCACTTTGCAGGCGCGGTGGAGCACCCCAATTAGCTCGCAGAAATCCATCGGCAGCCGAGCCTCATTTGCATAAAGTAAACAACATGTACTCGCGTAGTTGAGAAAAAGTAAACAACTTCTCAAGCTAATAACAATTTAAGGAAACCTATTTTCAGATTAAAATAGAGTTAGTTTGAATTTGAAAACATGTCCGAATATGCACATATAACATATTAAAGGATTTGACAATGATAAAATGTGAAATTTTAGCGAAAACCTGGCGAGCAAAATTACCAAAAATATGCCTCGAAAATCATCCTAAAATTCACGACGTGGGATTACGGAACCAAAGCGCCATTCCAACAAAGTACACCGAAATTTATTTATCTGCTTGCATTTTAAATTTCATACCGTAATATTCCCGGCCATGGTTGTGTCGGAAAAAAACAGAAGGTGATGTCAAAAATGACACGAACGCAAAGCGTACAGGTCGGTCCCATGTATATATAATCGCGTCACTGTAGCCAGGGCGGTGAGTCTCACCTCCCTGCTGTAGCGTTGCATGTCACAGCACACACAACGCATTCCTGCATGCAGCGTGCGCGGCAGCAGCTCAGCAGTCACCGCCGTGCGACACTCAGCAAATTGACTGCGTCACATGCAAACCAACAATGAGCACGAAATCCTGAATCTCATGTACCACGCATGCCCAATATTACGGGAAAAGAAATGACGTCATTTTCAATTGTTTCGCTGACTACAATTTTCTATTCCAAACCCTGTAGAAACAAGTTGATTTCTCAAAAAGTACAGGTGGAACCAAGCGAAAACTTTCACCATATATGGATTGAGGCCTGATGAACTTATGTTGACAATTTCGCACACATTGGAGCCCGGCCATAGTCCAGTCGTAAAAAAACAGAGAGCATGTTTTGTGAGAGGTGATTTTCAAAACGCTTTAATATCTCAAGTTCTAGTGCAGCAAATTTCATAATTTTTTCATCAAAAGGAAGGTTTTTAAAAACTTAGATAGTGTGGGAAGTTTGAGTTTACTAGCGGCACGCATAGCGGCACAAGGAGAAGGTAAAGATTTGACTTTTTCATGCACACAGTTTCGGGCAGCCGTGGATGCCCGTTGGAAATTCAAATAGAACGGGGCGATAATGAGATGCAAATTGGGGTGCTCCACCGCGCCTGTTTGAGCATGAGCAGAAAAAGGTCATCAGTACCAGCAGAGCATGTTGGTTTTTTATTCACTGAGATAAGCATCTGTGATGTAATGATTATTCAAGTGATCATTATGAGTGGTGCTTGCCAGCACATCCACCTGACAGCAAAAACGGAATTTGACAATATCAATAGAAAAAGATTGTTAATACATTCAATGAGAAATAATGAAATGGATGCTTTCAAAAGTGCTAATTGATGGATCATTCTGGTCACTTGGTCTACGCAAGTTCATTCTTTGTTTGAGCATGACTGATGAATTCCATAAATTGTTACGTCGGGTAAGCTGAAATACCTTCTCTCGCTTGAAAACTCGTGGAGTGCCTAATCAACTGAGAAAGAAGAAAGGTCATTTGTACCGATGTGCCCATGAGCTAACCCCGAACTGGCTTATTGGTCTACGCCAGTTCGGAGATACATGTAGCTCATGTGCACATGGGTACAAACAAGGAGGTTCAAGAGAATGGAGTCACAACTGTCTTATTTCCCTTGAACCCATGTTTGATGCCGCCTCTGGAAAATATTTGAAGCATGTGCCAAACTGGATCTGCCGTGCAGATAGGAATAAAATTGACAATTGACAATAGCATAATCACCATCCACTTTCTAAGGAAGAAATGTCTTTGATGGTAATTACTTTTCTCCATCCCTACTTATAAAAGATAGGTGATATATTGTAATGGTAAAGACACAGGGATGTGCGAATAGAAATTGCACAAAAAGTGATGAAGTAAAAATGAAAATTACTCGACTGGCCATGCCCGGCCACTAATCTGAAGTATCTATTAATAAAGAATTGTACTTGCAAGATTATTCCATTTCAGTTTCATTTGTAGGAATTAAGTGGAAAGTGATAAAACCGGCTTTCCAGGACGGTACAGTTTTAAACACTTTGACGTGATACAGCTCTGATTTACACTTTTGCACATATTTCTGAATGGGATTGACTTTTGTTTTATATGCTTTATCATCAAGTGAGATTTCACTTCATTTAATGAATGAAGAAGCAAAATATGGCCAACATCATGTCAACGCTCAAAATGAATCTTCAGATTGCGCAGCAAGACGGCGGCATCAAACCCGGCGATCAAAGGCATGAATGCACCTGTGAAATTCTTTTGTACATCATTAGAAAACTGACAACTGTTTAGTAATTACAGCAAGTTGGAACTCCATCTCTTAAACCTCCTTGGCACAAATGACCTTTCATTTTTCTCAGTTGGTTAGGCCCTTCACTCGATTCAAAGCGACATAATGCATCAGTTTGCCCAACATAGCAATTTATGGAACTCGAATTCAAACGCAGAATGAACCTGCGTAGTTCAAGTGTTCAGAATGGTTCATTAATCAACACTTTGGGAAGCATCAATTTCACTGTGCTGTATTGAGTGTATTAACATTTTTTCCCCATCAACATAACACTTTATATACCAGGCTTTAATACTATCAGGTGGATGTACTGGCAGACACCATTAATGAGGATTACATGAATAATCATTGCAAATAGATTTTGTCCCTAGATCTGACATTCTTTGTCTATGGTGCCCTGCATAGCGAATAATTCATTCATTCATTCATTCATTCATTCATTCATTCATTCATTCATTCATTCATTCATTCATTCATTCATTCTTTTCATTTCATTTCATTTATTGATGATACTCACATCAGCTGCGGCTGTTTTTCATTGTGATAGCTATTGCAATAGTCCATGCACTAGTAGATCGCAATGTCAGAAATCTTTTTTGTTATGTTTGTTCATTATCAGAATTATTGTAAAATCCAGAATTTAGTTATTTGACTACAACCTTTTTATTCTGTCAGCAAGTTTGCCTTGACTTCTCAGCTGTAATAAAAGGGGTACCTTTAAATTTTTGGCAGGATCAATGTCAAACCGCTTCCTTAATTTGTGTGAGTTTTGTCCAATATCAGGGTGAGTTCTTCAAAATTTCCTGACCTGAGTGTGACATTCATTCAAGATACAATGTACTTCACAGTCATGTTAAATTTTAATTCATAAATTAGTAGAATGATACTGTAGGTGATATTCTACATTCATCAGTCCCTCCAGTTTCACATGACTGAAAATGATACAAATTAATATTCCCTGATAAAGTCATATGTGACCCTCTACAACAAAGGGAGCCAAAAGTTAGGAGTGGTCAATTCTCTGATGATTCCACATCATTGTTCTGGCTTAGCATTCTTACAACATCATTGATATTGCAGTGCTCTGCAGTGCTAGACAAGCTTGTATTCATTATGTAGGCCCTCATTATATTTTTATTGTTGTTTCATGACCACTTAGCATATAATGGACAACTCATTACCATAAAGTTTGTGCATTCAACAGTGATATGTTTGTTATGATTTGTATTTGAGACATGTAAAATGTGAATAAAGTGACCTAACAGATAAAGCAATAGAAAGAGAATGAGTCAGTGAGACTGGTTAGGGGGGGGGGGTGGGTAAGTAGTAAGGCTACTGGACCATCTTTGAGGGGTTAATAAGATATCGTTAAAAAAATTTGGGAGCAGAACAGAAGAAACTGAGATTCAGAGACATCATTCAGGCAGAAATCTTGCAGAAATTAATAAGGACTAAAGTTACAAAGAGGAAAGGCCATCATGTGGCCAAAGTGGCATTTCTATCATCAATATCAGTTGTTATGGCCATTAAGAATCTATGACTGTCAAAATATATCTGTATTGCCCCTGAATGCTTTGGGAAACCATTTCTTCTTTCCTCTGAAATGGCGTTTCCTATGACAAATCGTGGTTATATCTTCAATAATGACATGATATTGATAAATTCAATTAGCTGATTTGTCAATTTTTTGTACTGATTTCTAAATTGCATCTAATGATGTGCTTTTGTGTAATATTATCTTTCCACAATATGCAACGAACCTTGGTTGATACTTGCTACGACTCATCCAAGGCAATTCTGAGATCAGTTTAAAAGAGTACTGGTGTATAGCAGTGTGGGAGAGATGAGCAAACAGGGATTTGTTTACTCAGAGAGAGAGAAAAAAATGAAAAAATAGGAATACATACATTTTGCAAGAGAATATGAAATTGAAGAGTGGGAGAGAGAGAGAGAGATTTCTAGGAGTGATTTGTCTTGTTTTATAAATGTCTATGCTCTTTGTTATAAGAGTTGCAATATTCCAAATCAATGGCTGAATGTACAAAGGAAATAACTTTGTAAACAGGGACCTGGTTTATAGATCGCCAGGATTTGAGCCTGTAATTTTGAGGTCGTGACATTGCTAATTTACATTTTGTAGTCACTA
The DNA here is from genome assembly GCF_964275005.1 of Diadema setosum. NCBI lineage: Eukaryota > Metazoa > Echinodermata > Echinoidea > Diadematoida > Diadematidae > Diadema > Diadema setosum. The sequence goes on from NC_092702.1 coordinate 9,832,204, forward strand.
CCAGTTTCAAATTCATTAAATATGTGCATCTTAACAATTCTATAGATCTCACATCTTAGATACAATTTTGATAAAACTGTAACAATCCTGTTTCTGAAATATTAAATTGAACTTGAACATGGTAAGCAATTGCGCTTTTAGTGTAAATAGTAGATGTTTTTAACTCATCTTGATTGATATGATTTGGACTGTGATAATAAGTACAGAAATTTCTTGTTATTGCTTAAAGCTCCTTTCGCTTTATCATTCCTGGAAGTCTCATTCCAAGGATCAAAACAGTAATTTAAGATGTGAAACTCTGATTCAAAAACAGCACTACGAGTCATAATCAATACAGATCCTGTTATATATGAAGTGATATAAGATATCTTATAGGAGTTTCCTTGAACAGGCATTTTGCTATATTGCCCTGATAGTTTCACATCTCCCTTGCCTTGGAGACGACCATGCTCAGCAATGCTGGAAAGGAAAACTTTCATCAAAGTATCTAAAAGTTTAGGCTCACAGCGAATCAATAAGTGTTTGTTTGTTTGTTTTTTTTATAATGAGATGCAGTTTTCTTTTTCTTATGAATGACTTGCCATAAATCACACAAAGCATATTAATGACTAGTGATATTAAAACAAAGAAAAAACTTTATCAGTGTTTGACTTGACAAGGTGAAAAAATTGCACTTTCAGCAGAAAGCAACTGAGATGTAATTTCAAACTGAAGTCTATTCTCTCTAACTCAATCCTTCTTGATGGTGCTCAAAAATATTATGACTTTACATATCGTCTGGTGCAGGTGAAATAAAATCCTTCATTGAGGTACAGCAGTTTCAGTTTTGTTTTGTTTTATAGGAGGATATGAATACTATTAGAGAGCTATTTGGTCATGTGGAAAAACATGGCTAGTTGATGGTGCCCATGAAAAGCCAAGTGAGCTGATAGATTTGCTGCTTTTACATACTGAGTACCATTTCATACATTTGACCTTATCCTGAACTATGTTTTGCTGTACTGCCCCTGTTTACTGAAGCAAAGTTATTCTTTGATATTTCCTCTCTGTGCACGTAAAACAGTAATAATTCATAATCAGGTACCACATATGTGTTGGGGCCAATCTAGAAGATCAAAATATTGACTTATAATGCACATTTGACATCTCCTGTAAGATATCTACCCGCTTCTGCGTAATAGTTTCCTGAAACTATGTATTCTGGTCTTCTTAGTGGTTGAGGGTCAAGGCTATGAGATGTAAGTTAACCCGTTGAGGATGAGTCCCGAGTATACTCAGGCAGGTGTCTATGGGAAATGTGTGTTATAGCAAAATCAGTCCGTCCTCAATGGGTTAATGCATGTTGTACACTTTTGGTTAACTCTCTCCTATATCCAACCTACATGTACCAGCATCTTGCCACGTGGTTTCATACCAGACGGCCGGGTCAGGAAAAGTGCAAGTTTATCGCAAGCTAATGTTAAGACAGAATGGGGAAATTCCGCGCTGACCAGACATGCCTTTCAATAAATCATCACGGCCTCTTGTTTCTTCAAGTATTGCACATTTCTTTATTACCTCTGCCAAGGAGGTTATGTTTTTGTTGGCATTGGTTTGTTTGTCCATCTGTCTGTTTGCAAATAAACTCAATAAGTTGTTAACAGATTTGGATGATACGTAAAGAAAAAGTTGATTATGCTATACGGATCATATGATCCAGGATAACTTTTTTTTTAACAAATATTTTTTGAAGGGTTATTGTTGGCACATAGGGAGTTCAAGCTGTGTGAATTTGAGGTGTGCGTACGTGCATCGATCACATGCTCAAGGCACAGCTTGCAGTAATGGCCCAGTCACAATGTCGGCGATCTGTCGGGGATTAGTTTTGGCCGGGGGTCGTCGTAGAAAATAAAGAATCCTTGAGCAATCCTAGCAATAATCCTAATAAAAGTGGAGCAGTCACATTGTCTGAGATTTTTTCAAGGATTTTGACCCGGTTTTGTTGAAAAATCGTGGGATTAGCCTCCGATCGCCTCCGATTGCATCGGAGGCGATCGGAGACGATATCTGCGATCGTCTTTTCTTTTAATTTTTTCCCCCTTGGTGCTCCCCTTGGCATCTTCATAATCTTCTGTCACAGCCTCCTGCAGCAAGAGCGTCTCAAACTTTTAGCGATTCGGTCGGAGGCGCCCTTATATACACGGCGATTTACTGCAATTCCACCGTACGAATCGTCGGAGAAGATCGCAGAAAGCGTACGAATCGTCGCAGGGCGCCTCCGATTCAGTCGGAGGGCGCCGGAGACTACTCACAGACATTGAATCTCAACCTGAATTTCCAATCCCACACAGAATCTTGCGACTAGTCTCAGATTATTCGGAGGACGCCTCCGATTAAACGGAGGGCATCGTAGGTCATCGGATATTGTGTCTGGGATGCCAAAAATGGGTGAAAAATCTTGCGAGCAATCTTGCAATTTTAAGTTCAAAGTTAGGGACCGCGACGGGTGTGGCGATGCCTAAAAAATCTGCGACAAGCCGCAGGCGTCCGGAGAGCGCCTCCGACGGGTGCAATATCGTGAGATCTGTCTCAAGATTTTGTTAAAATTTCCCGGGTTTTACCCATCGCCGACGCATCGCAACTGATTTGTGACTGGCCCGTAAGCTACTGGTGCTGTAGACTCCAAGATGCAACAGGAAGGCTTCTTTATTGGGAAATAGGGCCCGCAATTTCAGCATGCATTCATGGGTGAAAGTGAGCTGCTTGGCAGCCAGAAGTCTGTGCTCTTCGTGAGCTTTTCTAGTTTCTTTTTTTTTTTTTCAAAATTGTCATCAATTTTCTACTGTTATCTAGGAAGTCTACTTGCCAAAGAGTCCTCAATCACAGCATTTGGAAGGTTTTGAGAATGATGAACCCTGTAAACAAGTGATTCTCCCTATTACAGGAGGCCCTCATTATTGATGATAGATCTATGAGATATCAATAATAAAAAATCAGGTGATAGGAGGGTGGCATTACATTCTGTGAGTTGAGCCTATGCATTTTTGATTCACTGTAAAGTTCTGTGTATGTGGCGCACTTGTATTTGCATGCATTTTTGCTTAGGACTGTGCATTTTGCTGATAACTGATCACTGGTGAATTGGTGTCCGTGCAAGAGCATCCCCCTACAATAGCACGTGTCACAGCCTTCAGTCTGTGTAGGAGGGGATTCCATGAAGCCTGGATGTAGTCTCCACAAAACATATCCCCGACGATGAAATCCAGATTCATCTTTCAGTCAGACGCGCTGTCGGCTTATTGCTCTGTGTCTTGCGTGTTGCGCCTTTCATTTTTTGCTGAAGTCCGATGAATTATAAGCAAGTTGATAAGAAAGGAAAAATAGGGCAAATACATGCACTGTTCTAGGAAAATTTTGAGCAGAGATATTATGTACTTGACACATGCAAGCCTCATTTATTTTGTTCTGTTTCTGTTTTATTGAGCATGGCCCTTCACAACAAACGTCAACATCGTGTATACAGTAAAAGTGGATATTTCCGCGCTTGGCTGGGTAAGAAGAGTTTCATGTGTTTTTAATTCCGCGGAATCAACACATCAACTACTGGAACATATAGCACGCAAAAGTATTCGCGTGCTATTATTTTCACGCTAGCTTCTGATTGCGCAAAATACATGAAAATTTCAACACCATAAAAATTTCCACTTTTGCAGTAAATCGTTTGCTGACTTCATCAAATTTTGATGCTGAACAATTTTGTGGTAGCCAATTTTTCATTTTTGTTGTTTTTTTCTCCTATGAGCATCATTATGTGCAAGGTTATTGTGCAATACTTTGGACCTTGATATCCCAAACTACACATTTGGGCTTAAAAGCATCTTTAGATTGTTTGAGGACAAATTCTGGTATTTTCTGAAGTAAGTTTGAACCATAAAACAAGTAAGCGTAATGGTACTGGAGAAAGATAAGAGATTAGAGGCTTGAATTAATTTCAGGTTAAATGGAAGAATTTGTCCTGGTTTTTTGTTTGTTTTCATTTTTGTTTTTGTTCTCTTGGAAGGGCTCTATCAGTTACCCATTCCACAATGCATTGCATAGAATAAACAAAACATATACATCAAGGGCAAACTCAACAAGGCCTCAAATTTCCCTTAGACCTAACAGAAGTGGGAAAATGTGACAATCTGTGAAGTGATTATTTCAAGGAGAAATGAAGTCATAAAAATAAATGAAGTCTTTATTGGATTGTGCTCTTCCTCATCCAGAGTGATGAAAGGACCTCTGTTCTTTGATGAAAGTTAAGAAATAGATCCTCATCTCTGTCTGCAAAAATTCTGAATATCTTTGTGGTATCCTGAAAACAAACCTGACAGGTCATAAGATGTTGAAGTCATATCAAATTTCAATATCCTTTGCTCATTGTAATCATCTATTAACGAAAAGCAATTTTGTGGGATGTACGCAATCTTACAGCATGCAACAATCAGGGCAGAGAATATTTCTAATCCATTGTTAAGATCAGCTGAACTATATAAACTTTGTAGGCATGGTACAGTGGAAGCATTTTTGGATGTCTGTAGATAAACTTATACAACGTTTATTGTGTACATTCTTAAACCCCAATTTTCTTTGCTGCCACAAGTGATTTTAATCTGATGCGATAGATATTTCAATTACAATGTATTCCTGCTTTCTGGCCTAATTGCAATTTTGACGACAATACTACATGTAATCATTATGTAGCATTGTGCTGACAGCATTAATGCAATAAAGAGCCTGTCAGTGTCCATGATACTGCTAATTTGAAAAATATTAAAAAGTTCTGAGGTCTTTAGAATGTACTTTTGCGACTCGTCCCGACCGATCTCAGCAATCAAATAGGGAAGAACCTTTGTTGGATCTTCAGGGAAATATCTTCGTCCCTATGAAGATATGAAATCAAGCTTGATTACTATGATGTTGTGTTTGATGGATTTGATTAAAGGAGCTTCCCTGCCCTCTGTTTTTCCTGACTTGCATATTTTGCAGCAGTATTTGCCCATTTTTGCTCTAGTTAAAGTCATACCAGATTTGTTGGGGGGGGGGGGGAAGAAAAGTGGTATAGTAATAATTATGGCAGGAAATAGATAAATGCAGCAGGCATCATACCTTGTTTGCCTGGATTTTTAGCAGATGCAGGTTTCTAGTGGCTCACACTTTATCTTCACAGTCTGAGCTGAAAACAGCATCACTTGTTGCACGGAGAGAGAATACAAGCACCTTTCAATAAGTTGTCCTGTATAGTGTAAGTAGTGTTTTTTTAGTAGCCCTGTATAGTATAAGTAGCCTGGTATGATTTAAGGAAAGTTGTCCTGTATAGTGAAAGTAGCATTTTTGAGTATGATAGCCCTGTATAGTGTAAGTAGACCTATTGCCAAAGCCCATTATGGCATGCCCTCCACTCACTAGATGAAGAGGAGCAAGAGTTGTACTATGTAGTAATGGGTGTGGACCCCTATTAGATGAATCATGAGTATTTCTGATGGTACAGGTATGCACTACATTTTGTTTTCTCTTTTTCTTTATGATTTTTTTTTTTTTTTGAGGGGGGATTGGATGGGGTGGCTTGAGTGGGAGAGAGAGAGAAGGGAGTAGAAGAGAATACCGTTGTAAGAATCTTAGTGGAGATGTAATACCTCTCGCCTATGTGATTTACAGACTGGATTTATCTGTGGAAAATGGCTTCTTTCCTCTGCTCATCTTAATTTATTTCTCGTCTGTGTTTTATCTATTGGCAGTGGGGAGTATGTTTTTTTTTTTTTTCTGAAGTCTGATATTGCTTTGTATTTGCCTGTGGGATGAATTATGTCACATATACCTTTATTAAATCTTTACATGATGGATATATTCACAAAAGAACAATTTTTGTATACTCTCTCCACAGAACTAGCAAGACTAAGACTGCTCGGTCCTGTCGCATCAATGGCTCAAGCTCGTACACACAAGACGACCTCAAACTGGCTCTGAAGGAGGTCCGACAGGGCAAGCTAGGAACACGCCGTGCCTCAGTACTGTATGGGATTCCTCGCTCTACCATCCGCAATCACCTCAATCGAAACAAGGTGAATCGGCAGGAGGAGGCAGAGGAGGAGAGCCGAGTCGTCAACGTGGAGGAAGTGGAGATGAAGATCCCAAAAAGAATGCCGTACATGGTCAACAATGTTGGCAAGCAAGAGAAGGTTGAGAGGAACGCCGTCCCAGTGCCTAATTTAGCATTCCCTTTCACAGCTCTGTTTCAGCAGTACCAGCAGCAAGGCCATGCTTATGAAGACTGCTCCACAGACGAAGTGGTCGCCAAGCTCAGGAATTTCCTTCAGGGTAGATCAGCAGGGGGAAGCGGGAAGCTGCCCAAGTCAGCAGGTTTCGACCATGGGCTGGATCAGGCTCTTGTGAGGGAGCTTGTAATGACCTGCACCAAGGTTGGATCCCTTGAAACAGTAGAGGATCTTCAGCAACGACATTGCAGTGCCAGCAGCCTTGAGGAGGACAAGCTGCCCAACCAGGTGTTTCAGCACCTGATAGGACGCCTCCTGGAGACAGAGAAAGTCCGTCTGTTGAGCGGGAAGAAGGATGTCCGGCAGCATATAGGTATCGCCTCTGTGATCCGCCAGCCTTCGTCGCCATCGTGTGAGCAGAACCAAGACGTGAAGGTGCCTTGCTTCAAACCTGTAGTGTGTGACGTCAATGGAGCTCAAGTACAAGATAAGATGCATAGCTATGACAGCAGTAGTTCCAGTCATGGTAGTCCGACCAAGTCCTACTCCCCCTCCTGTAATAATAACAACAACCAAGCCAGCCACTGTGCCTCCTACGATTCCCAGGTGCCTGCATCCAGTAAGCGACCAAAGAGAGGTCGCTATAGATGCTATGATCGTGACAGTCTGATCCAAGCTGTCAATGCTGTGCAGCGAGGAGAGATGAGTGTCACAAGGGCAGGAAATGTTTTTGGGGTTCCTCACTCAACGCTTGAATACAAAGTAAAGGAGCGGCACCTAAAGAGAATGGCAAAGAAGGGTCCGTCAGGCTCCCAGCAGTCCACTGAGAAGGCAGAGCCCAGTCAGACTCCAATTCTTGGAGTGCCCCCTGGAATCCACCTACATGATGGTCACACTGTACCTGGTGGTCTAGCCTCTGCAAGACCCTACGAAAGCTTTGCAGAGAAGTTGAGAGCCATGAGCGAGAAGCAAGCATTGCAGAATAGCTACTCCTACCTGAGGCAGCAGCTGGAAGCCCAGCCTGCCCTCTTGGCTGGACATGGTCTCGGCCTAGCACTGACAGAGGCTGACCGCTATCGTCTGGAGGAGGCCCAGTCCACCCTGGCGGCACACACACAGCTGGCTCAAGAGCAGTGGGCCCAGTGGCTGGCCAAACCTATCTTTTCCACCCCATTCTTCAACATCTATACACCTCAGGCCAGCACCCTGGGCATCGATCCAACAGGCATGCTGTATCGCATGGAGGAGCCCAAGCAGAGCAGCAGCAAGAAGCCGAGTGTCAGTGACGCCATCAACCGCCTGGTGGAAGCACACCTCTACAGCTCCCTCTACAACCGCCCATTCAGTGCCACCCCTTCAGATCATGATCTTCGTGCTGCAAGGTTGGGGGAGTCCAGCAGCTCTCGTCAGGAACCTGACCCCACTGAAGACCAGCGTGTCAAGCGCAGAGCTGCTGTTGAAGAGCGGGACGGCAGCCCACAACCCAAGAAAGCCTTGAAAACATAGAGCAACGAGGCAGTTGCTTACTGTTATTGCAAATGCAAATCATGAATGTAAGTCACAGATCACCTTTTTTTGCAAGTATGAAATTAAATTTTAGTTTTCTATGTCAGAAAGGGAATGTTTGTTGAGAGGAAAACTCGCTACTGGTAAAGCGTGTCCTACCAGTATTAACTTATTCTCATTTGTGCATTGGGTCTGTATTTGTATGTGTTTAATATTTGGTAAGATTGTCATTTGCTGAAACAAAAAGAATTCTTTTTTTTTCTTCTTCAAAAGCAGATAAAGACAAAAGTGCAGTGTAGAAAGAACTCATATTTTTAATCTTTGGAGATGTTAATTTATTAGACAAGAGCTGACATTGATGTGCAATGAAGTATAGTGCATGAATTTTTTTCTTTCTTTCTTTTAGCAAGTAACTAGGTGGCTAGTATTGTATCTTATGTAAAAAAAACAAAAATTAGCAATGGTTATTAGAACTTTGTAACAACTCCTTGGTACTGTGTTATAATCCTCTGTACGTGGTCTACATATATGTATGTGTGGGTGTGTGTGTAAAGAGGAGACAATGGGATGAGGCACGGTGTATTGGAATTTTGCCCTGTCTCACATAATTTACTAGACTATATTCTCAATCACTAGATTGAAAAATTCACCTTTGATTAGATGCACATGTATTGTATTGCCTTGTTATTATTATTATTTTATTTTTAGTCATTTATTTTTTTTTTTTTTGCTGACACTTCACATCTAGAATTGTTGACTTGACAGAAAAAGAAAATGTATTTGCATTAATGAATTTCATCCATTCCTTGCAACAATTAATGCAGACAATGTAGTTGAGCATCATTTTTAAATGTGTTGTCTTATCAGTGATAATTCCACTGAAAACCTCGCCCATGAATTTTATGTTGATCTTTAAAAAAACAACTCTGCCCTAAGTTACAAAGACAGGGCTGGCAACTTTGTGTTGTTGTGAATAAAAAGAAAAATGCTCTTATTTGAAGAAATCGTGATCACCTATTGCACATTTTGGACACATTTCATTCCATGTACAAAGAAGTTGTAACTCACCTTAAGAAAGAAAAAAGTAAAAACAAAATATGAAATTGACCAAATGATGATACACAGGTCTGAGGTACAATTAAAGGAAGAGGGACATAATATTCTACAGCTCCTATAGAGTGATGCACTGATGTGTAATACTGTGAATCTCTGTAGTTTCTCACCCCAAGTCATTCATTACCACTAAATTCTACATAGTATGGGGAGACACCATGCATTGTATGAAACCTTCACTGTAATGTTCAATGCTGGGGGGGGGGGGGGGGGGGTAGCAAAATTTACTACCTCTGGACAACACCTTTCAATTAGCCTCTGTAGCATTTTTTTTTTTAATCAGCTAATTAAGATCAAATTGAGATGCCCACATGTGGTATGATGCTTGCATATCCTGGTGTCCTTCATGTAGTCACTAGTGAACAAAATGCCACGTGAATTAGCATTTATATGAACTCATGCAATTCAGTTCATGGCTTCTGGGTAGTGTCTTGGCAAGCAGCCAACATGTGGTTTGCACTGGTGAAAACTGTGCTCTTATGCCTTTGATATTCAGATATGATCCCTTCAAATGATAACTTCTGTCACCATTCATTTCTTCTTCTTTTTTTTTCCTAAATACATTCAATGTACACTCACAAAGGAGCACTTCATACCTGTACATATATGCACTGTTTTTGACTCATCAATGTCAGATTAGTTTTCATTTCAATATGGATAGTCATGTAGTACGGAATGTTTTTCGGGTGCATCTATTAGGTGTGGTATGTGTGTGTGTGTGTGGGGGGGGGGGAGAATAATCATCTTTATCAATGTGACAACCCACCTTTGACAACTTAACGGGAAAAAATGCCAAATGCAGTAGGCTACCTTGACAAAGGCTCTAAATAGTATGACTTAGTGAAATTGGACAGATTTTGGAAAACGAATTGCCCCTAAAACAATGTCGTTATTTTGACCCTTGGTGACTTATCTAACGGCATCTTGTGTAGGCCACGGTATGGCTGTTTCCCCTCATGTGACTATGTTTCACATGTGGTTTTACACCCCCTCCATTGAAACATTTGTTACATGACTCATCTTGAGGTAAACTTGGACACAAATATGCTCTCACACCCACAGGAAATTTGTTGAAATCACTCTAAGTACATTGTATGTGCCAGGTTTATGCAGCAATTGATGAGTACTATTTCTGACAAGATATGATCATGTTGACAGAAAGTAATTTTTTAGTGGTTATGTGATGCCATGTCTGATGATCCACTAATGATCAAATAATTATAACATTATCGTCATTTAATTAAAGTTGCTCAGTTTCCAGAACAACATCATAAGGTATGGTTATACTTCCTTTCTTCGAAGCAATCTAAAAGGGTGATGCATGTACAGACAGTAAACCAGTGTGTGCAGTATATATTTATTCCTTTAAATTATACAGTTACGAGAGCTTTGTGTTGTGCAATATGCCATCACTTTACAGTAAAATATTGTATTTATTTGATTTCTTCCCACCTTGTGCATGTTTACAGGCCAAATCAATTATTTCATTTCCATGGGCTTGTTCTCTCATGCACCTTTCGGTTCTAACCCTAGAACTTTCGTGACTGAAAAGAATGAAAACATGAAATTACATGACTTATTGTATCTTTGGCATACCATAGCGAAGCTTGAGCCTGGTTAGACAATGGATGAATCATTCACATTAAGCTACCACAAAATATTCTGCAGCGATCATGAAAAAAAAAAAAAATATCTTACTCAACTTTCGCTTGCCTCCCATTCCTGATTCATGTACTCTTCCGTAAATATGTGAACTTGAAAAATCTGTAACTGGAGAAATCCTACACCAGTTTGATGAAACTTCTGTCCTTTTGTTTATATGCTTTTACTCTTTTTTGGGAGAGTTCACAAGAACATGGATATCAATTGCACTTAAGGATGGGACACTCATAGGCTAAGTCTAGTGAAAGTAATTTGATAAGCCAACCAAAGAAACAAAAGTTGGGTGATATGCTGCATTGTGACAATTTACTATGACAAACATATCTATACATTAGACACTACTCTATCCAATAATGATAAGCAACACAAATGGGCTCACTAGCATGGCCTAGTGAAACTGTAGTGACTTCAAATTTTTGCAGATGAATTCTTACATCATTCGTCAAATGATTTTGACCATCTCCAAAGTGAGAGACAAGATGCCCCGTGTCCTTTTTCATGTTACCAGCATGACTGAGATCATGCAGAGAAAGTGAAACGGAAATATATTGATGCTATTTAGGGGTGCAATTTGTCAAAGATGTTGTACCTGCTGTAGTGAAGTCATATTTTCTGACTTGCTAAAGACTGAAAATACCCGTCATGACTTTGCGGTTTTATCAATTTGTTTATTTGATTTTTGGAGGATTTTATGACAAACCATGACAACAGGTATCAATACTTTGGGGTTTGCTTGTTTTTTTTTTCATCTAATATACTGATCAAAGTAATAAATGGTTTATGCCCACAGGTTTGTAGGGTTGTGTAAAGCTGGAAATATATGTGACCTCCATATATCCTTCACTGTTGAGAGTCGGGGAATATATTCACCTTGGGAGTTAAGTCACTTTGTGGGCAGTGCAGGGATGCAGTATATTCAACCTTTTATGTATATTGCTGTGAGTTAGAGAATTGGCTCCTTCTGTAAAATATTGGCATTGGGGAAAAATACTCTTGATTTGTACTCCATATTCAAGACTGCTGATATCTGAAAGTCTCTATTCAAGTTACATTCCTTTATAAAGCTGTCTTCAAGAATTCATTGGTCTAATGTTTAATGGCATACACCCTATTGTATTCAATGCCTCGAGTTCATCATTTTTGTAAAAGTAACACTTTGTCCTCTAATGGAACTAGATACATACAATGCTGATAAACAAAATAAAATCATGAATTCCTTCCCTCTATAAGGTAGTTTCATGCAACTTTTAATACTGGTATATCATATTTAAGCATGAAATTAGAATTGATGTGCAGAATATGTCTCTTAATACCACTGACCCACCTGGACATCAAACAAAATTTGGAGATTAACTGACCTGTCTATGTTGTAAACATCTGACATATCTCATCTCTCGTTTAAAAAATCTATATCAAAATTGGTATTTTACAGCAAAGCAATTCGTACTGTACGTACAGTATCCACATCATAGCATCAGATTTGAGCTATCATATTGATTGATGCATAGCTAATATGTATTAAGCCATTGACTTTGATATGAAAAATGTAAAGGAGAGTATTTTCTTTGAAAACAAAAGCATTTTTTCAAGACAGAAGAACGGTTTTTGCTCTTTAGTGCATGCCAGTATAAATGACTGGCTCTTCATGCAGTACAACTATTTAGAAGCTTGGTGTAGTAGGAATGGCAGGGACAATAATTGAGCAGTGTTTTGCTATTCTGATTCAGGCAATTTTTGTTCGGCATGTTGGGCGTAATTGCCCTGCCCTCTTCTCAATTTTGTTAGTTCTTGCCAAGAAATGCTGTTTGCTCTTTGCACACGTATTGGACAAATAATCGTGACATGACTGGGGTACTTGCAATGTAACTCACTTGCCAAACTGTCATTTGTTTGGCCTCATGTACTGAGGTATTTCTTTCTTTCTTTCAGTTGGTGCAATTATGGTGAATGTCTCTGCTTGTGTTTCCTCTTCAACAGCTTATACCTGAAAAAAAAAAAGATGTATATGTCCCTTCAAGCTTCAGTGTTCCCTCTTGTTCTGTCTGGTCAGTAAATGTATTGTCCCATTTGTACTCTATCATCATAAAGAATTCTTTTTGTGTGTGTACACTTCGATAACTTGAGGCAAAAGTTTTATGATACATTTAATGCATGTTACTCAACTTGTGTCAAAAGTGGACTTATTTGTTACGGAGCCAGGGAAAAACCTGGAGAAATGTGACATCTGCAGTTGTATACATATGCATATATATATGCATACATGGACGTATATATATATATATATATATATATATATATATATATATATATATATATATATATATATATATATATATGATCATAGAAAATGATACTGTCTTTATCAGCAGTACATGATATTGTATTTTGGATACTACGTGGTACCTTGTGCAATGGGTTCTGACTGGTGCAATTATGTGATCATGGTAAACACGTATTTAATGCTATGGTATTTACTGGATTATTTATTTAAATGCGCTATTTCTGGCAACATATACTAGTAGCACATTGCTGAATTCTTTTCATGGTGTTTCATTGTAAAAGCTAATCAGTTGGTGGTGTTTGTTTTTTTTTTGTCAACAGATGTGAAATATGTTGTAAGTGTGATTTTTTTTTCTACTGAGGATAATTGGATGGTGGGGGGGGGGCAGTTTTTGTTGTACTTTGCTTATAAGGAAGAAATTGGAGCACATTGTTTTGATGCAGTTGGTTCTGTCAGGAATGGCATGTCAGACTTCTGAGTATAACATTTTTGTATGAGTCCAGAGAAATCAGTGATCACTTTATTAGACATGAAAGTCATATTTTCACATGAGTACACAGTAAATTAAGAGTGACAGAATGTGGTGGCGGAGAGAGATATCAAGATTCAAGGCAAGGAAAGTGAGAAAACACCTTGCCTGGAAGAAAACATGGTATGAATGATAAAATGTGAAATTTGTAGATACAATTGATGTGCCTAATGTTTTTTTGTTTTTTTTTTAATAAACTGTTCAAAAAATGATCATGAAGATTATCTGACAGGAAGAAGTGTTGACTTGCTGGTAAATGTATATTGTGTCTATTATCTCGTACATATTGTATGATATTCTCTTTTTCACGAACTGAAGCATTCCTGTTCTTGCTATACACACATGTAACAAAGAAATGATATTACTTTTAGAGACATATTTCTTGGTTCAAGTACAAGATGTGAGTGTGTGTATTTTGTTAAAATGTTGTATTAAGAGTAGCATGATGTCACATTTTGGAGTCGACTTGATGTAAATGGTTGTTGTTTTGTTCTGACAAAGTACTTGAGAATGTATTGTAGTATATGTTGAACAGCTGTATTTGTGTGCATTTTGGGGGGATGGAATTGTTGGAAGACAAAAACAACATTATGGGTCATTGTACTTGTGTCAATAGCCAGAAAACTACTCTCCTCACTTCTCAGTGTATTCTTTTTTTCTTTTTCTTTTTTGGTAATGGTGACCAGGAAATCTATTTTTTGTTTTCATCACCAGGTAGTTTGATTCTTTTTTTAATTTGCATACTGTAGTTCAAGAGATTAAAAAAAAATAATGGTTTATGAAATTGTGCCTGGTATGTTAAATTAATTATGTAGTGTAGATAGGCATATATCAAAGAAATTGAAATGATAAAGAACCAGTAGAGAGATATCCTTGTTTCATCCTTTCTTTACGTGTTCTATCACTACATTTCTTCCTTCTTCAGTCTACTCTTCTTGGCTATCTATATCTTTCCTATTAATATATGTTTCTGTCTTTCTTGCTATCTGTTAAAAGTCTTTACCTTTTCAATTCCCTTCAGTGTAAAGGTTTCTATAAACACAAAATGTGTAACCATGCAATGATTGCTGCTCTTTCAATGTCTGTCTCTCTCTCACTGTCTCTATATCTGTCTCTTTGTGCATATATACATATATACTCATCACCCTCTCTCTCTCCCTCTCACTTTCAATTTCAGTCTCTTACGGTGTATCACTGTGTGTCCAATGTTATCCTTGCCTCTATTGTGCATACACATGTATATGCATACATACACAAAAGTTGCTTCCACATTGAAGAAGCTGCACATTGCAAATCTCAACTCAGCGTGTGACTGGACAACCCTGTATAAAAAAAGGGGAGAAGAGTTATATAGGAGACAGCTCATGTTTACCTGCAAAGCTGCAATTATTGTCATTGGAGTAATGTCTGTGCGAGCAAAATATATGATATTTTCGTACGTGTAAATGTATAAATATTTATATCTCACATGTACACATGCACATTGTGTTTTTGTACGCAAAGTGTTCATTAGTATAACATTGGTTGCTGGGAGAAGGCAGCAGTGACTGTGGAATAGTGAAGTAGGCTTCATGCACAAGCACACAAGATAGAGAGATAGTATTATTTGTAAAGTGCACAAAATAAACGAGGATTTGTGCATGTCACACAGAGTTTGAAAGTGGTGAATTGAGAATGGCATTACACACAACAGTACAACCTGTAAAAGATGTGAAAAAAAGTATGAAAAAAAGAAAAAAAGATGCAACTCCTGTAAACAGCACGTACTGTATATGTTACATATATTAACCTCAGATGCACACAAGAGGATGTAGTCTGCACACTTGATTCTTCTTCGATTTTGTCAATATTTTTGTGGCCATGCTGATAACTTTTTGTGAATCCTTTATTTTAGGCACATGAAAGATGTCCTACTGGAGTGAATACATACTTGCTATAATGGTCAAAAAGAAGGATTAAGGCCTCAAGGTTGTTCAGCATTTGAGTTATTTGGGGTGAAAGCAGCTGCAAAATAATGTCACTGAGAAATGGCACTTAAAAAATCTGGAGAATCAAACAAATGAAGAGAATTGCATGACCATTTATATGTCAACAAAACTTGATGGATACTTGTCACATCTTGAAACATTCTATCTAGATAATGTAATAGTGACTTCACGCACATAAGCCCCTAATTTTTGTCTTGCATGTGCACTGTGTAATGTTTTCCCTGATAGTAATCATTCATTATTGTTGAGACAGACATTGCAGTTTTTCACACGTTCAACAAGGCTTTCAACATTGATAAAATGCTGATTTAAATGTCAGGATTACCTTTTTATGGGTTTTTGTGTATTTTTCAGCATCGTGTCTTAATCTGAAAATGACAGTTTATAGTAAAAAACATCAAGTTTGTTGCTTCAGACAACCAACAAGACTCCGAAACTCAATTCAAAAGTCAATTTTAAATTGAAATCCCTTCCTTGTGAATGCTTGTTTGTTTTTCCAGAGTCACATTGCATACTAAACAAATAGATAGTGCTGTGGAAGTGACATTTAACTGCCTAATTACAAAGACAGTTATTTGGAGATGATTAAAGGATGCCCAGATTATGTCTATTCTGGCATGCAAATGACCATAACATAAAAAAAAAAAATACTGTGTAATGATTTGGTTTTCGATTCACTTTGTATTTGAAGGGTTTGAGGGTTTTCATCTTGATTTTACAGATATCAATGCCTATGTTGAAAGTATAGGTACTTTCAACTGTCCAAGAGTTACTGCGATGAAACTGCGTAGATATATACCTGCTTGCACTTTAACCATTCTACTTTTACGCTAGGCACAGAGGTGTTAGAAATGTACGGCAGACTGTGGGACACAAATGTCAAAGTTACACCTGTAATAACTCAGTCTGATGGTCCAGTATTGATTGATATGAAAGTATGGGTCTTGTCAGGAGTTTGATGATAAAAGTGCACTTGCTATACTTGTGTGTATAAATGTGTGAAAATGGTTATTTCCATAAATTGTGGACATACATCTGATAAGAATGTACATGTGTACTGCTACCAAGGTTGAGAAATGTCACTGGATATGTATAGGCCTACCTGCATCAAGAGCAGAAATGCTTGATTCGTTGTGACTTTTCCATGAGGGAATTTCAGGTAAAGTAGGAGGATCTGCAGACTATTCACACGGCCGTGAAAGGATTTATAGAATAATTGGTACAGAAGTGAGTGCAAATTTGTGTGTGAGTGTGTATGCGTGCATGTGTATGTGTGTTAATGTGTTTACATGTAACGTGTCATATGCATGTCAATCTCTTCTTGAGCCACGCAGTCTTCTGAGTATTTGCAGTCATATTGGTTGATGCAACAATTGATAAAATGTATTGAACAGGCTATTCAAAACATTTTGTAAGGTACTGTGTATGGTGATGCAGTCTTCAGGTACCATGGAAAGGCACAAACACACAATCTAATCTGAAAGGTTGCAGTAAACAACTCGTGTTAAAACATCTCGTGTTGATGTGTCTTCATATAAGAGAATCAAGATCTGTTAGCATTTGTGTACAAATTAATTTTCTTAATGCAAGGACACATTCCCATGCAAGTGCCCAAGATTAATAACGACCATCAGAATGGAAGAGTCGATCTTGAATACCTGGTAGAGTGGATTAGCATTTCAGTGTCTGTGCAGTCAAAGATGACCAGCAACTGTATTATGTGTACAAGATGCCAAACTTAATGGGCTCAAAATTTATGGTTTGCTGTAAATGAACTCTCTACTTTAAATCAGAGATTATCATTTGAGACTGGAGGAATGAACAGGAAATGATATGCTGTAAGTTGGAATTCGTAGATCTACAACTATCATGCTGTTCAGTGCATTCACAAATTGCAATTCATTGCAAAGTAACAAAGAAGTCAAAGTTATGATAGGCCAAGTCATGCAATGCATTTTGTCCAAAAAAAAAAAATGAATAAATAAAAACAAACCTCATGACTTTATATCCAAAATGCCAGTTGATGGTCTTTTCCAAACAACTTAAGATTAGCAACAAATAAGAATAAAAAGTAAAACTGTCCTGTTAAGATAGTAAGTATAAGGAAGAACATGTTTTCATTATCCACCAATCACATCACATTATGGTTTCATGTTATGTAGTGTATAGATAACATTGCCCTTTCATAAGACGCTGAAGTAACATGGATAGACATAGGTGGGACTTCATTCAGAGCAAGCTCATGATTCAATTACCATGCCATTTTATATCCCTTCTTGACTAGAACGCAACAGATTCTTCCTCCTTTTGGCCAATGTCATCTAAAATTTGCAAGGTAATTACTTTGCACTTCATGTTACTTTATAAGAATAATCAATTCTGCAAGGTAGTAATGTGGTATAGCATCAAGTGAAACATGAATCATAACTGTATGTCACAGCGAGGCAGAAATTTAACATCCAAGCTTGGTACAGTAGGCATACATGGAGTTGTGAATCCACAGAACCATGCTGTAACAGGAGTATCTTTTTACACTAGTGTAAGCTCCAGTTGAATAGAGTGAGTGCCGACTTTCTCTGCATGATACAGCGTGCTGACAGATATTGATCATCTCTGTGCCAGCTAAACAGTGTTAACACCGTTAACGTTGTAGCCAAAGACATACTGAGAAGAACAGTCGTTATATGATATACACGAACTAGCCTACAGTACAAAGGGTAAAACCAGGTTTAGATCAACAGAGGCAATACATGTATTTGATAAACCTCATGCGAACCATCTGGCTGTATGAGTTATATAGGGATGACAAAGAAGAAAACAGAAAAAGGTTTACATTCTTTTAAGTTGATTTTTGTTTTGTTTTATGTGCAATACACTGATGTGTGTAGTGTGTATGTACTGAAAGTACCAAGTAAAGATTAGATCAGGCTATTAAATGTAACTCCTTTATTGATTACATCCTCTTTTTTAAAGGAAAATTCTAACTAGGTATAGAAATTTTACATTTTACTACTCTGCATGTAGGGAGTCCTGGATCATAGGAGCTGATGCTTTCCTTTACCCAAAAAGAAAAAAAGTTGACCAAAGGATGTGATGTTAGTACAGTCAATTTGATATTTTTGCTTTTCCAGTTAAAAGGGGACTATTAAATAGAAATTATGACAAGTTTTAACATTTATCTTACATAGTATCCAAATAATTCATCATTGATGCAGACTTGATATTCAGAACAACTCAATTCAGAATGTTTTCTTTTTATATATATTTACCTCTGCTTCTTAGCAAAGGATGATGAAATGGTTATTAGTATAGCAAGGAGTATTCATTTGGTTGTATAACATTTCATGCCAATTTCCTTCTTCAAATTCTACTTGTTTATTTGTCAGGGGAATAATGCATATATATATAATCATTTGAATGAGAGTTGTACCCCCACACTTAGTGGAAGAGACTAATGCTTTTATTACATCTATTATTGACCATCTTGTGTTTGTTTGTTTGTTTGTTTTTCATTTGTTTTTTTTTTATGCTAGATGTACACAAACTACAAGAAATGTTTGTCGATGGAAAAAGGTGGATATGCTTTTTAGCCTGAAGCATGGAATATTGAAACTCACAGATATTGATGTACACTGTATGAATGTTCACACTTTTGAACACTGACACTTGTTAAACACAATCAAGGTGAAGTTAGTGTCTTTCTTTTTTTTTTTTTTTTTTTGGTCTCCTGTGTGAAGCCCTACCTAACATCCTGATGTGAGTATGTCAGTTTGTGATGCAACGTAGTGATTGTTGATGAATGTGTGACCACTTTTGTCATGTATCGAGATATCATACACAATGTTCATTATAAGAGTAACTATCTTTGGAAGTTACAGAGCTTTAGAAAGAGGCTATAACTTGTCAATTCCTCTCAAGCCCTACCAATTCCTCTTGTTCATATGTGACCAAGCATCACAAAACAAACAAAAAGTTGCACCCCTTGATTTTAAAGGTGAAATGGGTCAATCGAGTCAATTTTGAGTTTTTCATATTTTCTGAAAGAGCTAACCTTCTTCTACATTATTCTTAAGTTTGGGGTCATAACATGAATGGGAAAGTGTGTTTTGAGCAGTTTTTCTACAACCCTTTTTTGGGGGAGAGTAGAACGATCAGCTATGTCTTAGAGGCCCCCTTTCATTTCTTGAAATCCTTTGCATACTCTTCACTTTCAAGTCTAATAACTTTTGAAAGGATAATTCTACTGCTTTGAAAGTTGACATTGATTATGGACAGAATGTGTTGCTAGAGCATACTAAATTTCAGCTTAATCTGATAATCCCTTCATTGTTGTTGCTCCATTGGTTTACATCCTGTGTTTTGTCCCTTTCATCACACAGCTGGCACGGCTTGGTAGAGATTAGGTGCTTGAATAGACCCTGTACTTCAGAGCCTTTTTTCTCATTTCACACTTTTCCAGAGGTGTGCTTTCTTTCCCGTATTTAGATAGATTAGGGGAGTCCATTTGAATTG